>NW_021318912.1:715416-773063 GCF_001605985.2 Dendrobium catenatum
ATCGTCCCGGGACGATCAGACCAAAAATCGATCGTCCCGACCGTCCTGGACGGTTCCCAGAACTATTCTCAGGCCGATATTTTCTACAGTGCCGATCGGCCTGGACGATATCCTCAATCGGCCTGGACGATATGTACAGAAAATCACCTGGAGCAAAACTGGGCAAATTCTGGAGCAGAAATTCCACAGATCGTCCCAGGACGATCCAGATCGTCCTGGACGATCCTGGAGCAGATTTTTGATATTACAGATATGCTGAGGAAAAAAGGTTTATTTATTACTTCTAAATGTCAATGTTGTGCTAACTTAGAGACGATTCAGCATGTGTTTGTTTCTTCTCCTATTGCGGTTAAGGTTTGGAATTACTTTGGGGAGTTTTTTCATGTTAATGATGGTGGCCCTGTATGTTCTGTGTTTTCCATGCTGGAGGTTTGGATGGTGAGAGTTAAGGGGCATATCCGTAATGTTATTCCCCTTCTTATCATTTGGTTTATTTGGTTAGCTCGTAATGAGTCTCGGTTTAATAATATTGTGATGAACCATCTAACTATTATTGCGAGAATTAAGGATAAAGTTTTTTCTCTTTATTCGGCTAATCTTTTATCCTTGAAAAGTTTTGACAACAATACTTCTTCTGTTGAGTTTTTTGGGATTACTGGTAATGTTGCTCTGGTTAATAGGTTCACTTATTGGTTTCCTCCTAATGCTAATAGTTTTAAGCTGAATATTCATTCTGTGTTGGTTGAGACCAAGTGGTGCATTGGGGGCTTAATCAGGAATTCGGAAGGGATGTTCATTGTTGGCTTTGCTGGGTTGTCTGGGGCTGTTGATTATCTGGAAAGTTTATTGTTGGCTGTGCTTTACGGGCTTTCTCTCTGTATTAGCCTGGAAGTTTACAATGTGGTTGTTGAGAGTAATATTAGCATTGATCAAACTGTTTTGCTGGGTGAGGATGGTACTACTTGTGGGCATACTTTATTTTATATTCGTAGAAAGGTTATGGTCTTAACTAATTCTTTGGAATGTTCTTATAATGTGGTTAAGAATGAAATTAATGTTGTAGCCAGTGCCATGGCTCGCTTTGGTATCCGGTTTTCTAAAATTATTGATCTTAACTTTGCTAAGCTTCCGGTGCATATTCAAGGCTTGATCAATTTGGATAAGAGGAAAGTTCCCTACGTTTTGGGTTAATTATCGGTTTTTTCCTGTTGTGGTGTTTCTACCTCTGGTTGTTGGTTGCGGTATTTGGTTTGCTGTTCTCTGCTGCATTCTTCTTCGTGGTTGACCTGCTGTGTTCTTCGTTTAGCTGTTGTGTTTTGCTGTCTTTTTGGTCCGGCTAGTGAAAGGTTGTGCTGGGTGTGGTTGGTTGGAGCAAACCTCAGTTGGTTGTGGTTCTCGTTCAGGGAGTTTCTTTTTCCTCTGTTGCTTTGTGTTTTTTGTTTTTTGATTTATTGTTTGGATGGCTTAATACTTTTAATGTACCTCTGCTTGCCTGGTGTGCAGGTTTTTGGAGCATCGCGCTCGTTTTGTGGCAGGGTTCGTGTCCTGATTGGTAGATTAAGCTGTCTGTGTTTTTCTCTTCCCTTGCTTTTATTTTTTGGGTTTTCAGAATGTTTTTAGTGATCATTGTATTTTGTGTAGCAGGGAATTCGGGCTCTTAGGTTTTCTTTCCTTTTTTGATTGCAGCTCTTTGAGCGGTAGCGAGCTTGAATTCCCTTTAAGGACTTCTGTAATTTTTACCCTTATTAACGCGTAAGCCCGTCGGTGGGTTTTAACCAAAAAAAAACTATACCTACAATCTAAGAAATCACCTTATAACTGATCATAGGAGATGTATCCTGAACTTGAGCCACCTGATTAGAGTTCTGATCATTAGTCATATCTGGATCCGACTGAGGTGGATCAGCTATCTCAAAATACTAAATACAATTGATTGTAACACATGCATATGAAAAATAAACAAAATGAGTACCCAAAATTATCCAAAAGCATCTCATTTTTATAGATTAAATTCTACGAGTCTATTACAATTTGCTTCTCCAACCTTACTTTGCTACAAAAAAGCTTGTCACAACCCAACCCAATATGATCAAACATAACACAGGTCATACTGTGCCAGATTATGGCAAGATTGGCCTCAACATATAGCTTGAGAAGTACTGAAATAAAACTTTCAATTTAAACACACCATAGATCCACTACTAAATACCAAAAAAAGTAGAAGACTAATAAATCTCAAAATAATTGTCTATTTATCATCAAAAAATGCATATATAATCTGAGATATTTATAACAATACTTGGTAATATACTGAATAAAAAAATATAAGTCAAACTTACATAAAATAAAACTAATAAAAATATACCTACAACATAGATCAAAATATACTATATAAAACTACTTAGCTCACTTCGTAACCTTTTTCTAGCCTAAAAAATAAAAGTAAATGTACAAGTGAGCTAACACAACTTAGAAGGTTATCGCAGTCTAAAATAGAAATCCATAACTGAAATCCAAATAACTAAAAATAATGTACTATAATAATAATATTAAAGTAATGTATAAAAAGTTGAAACAAAAATATATACTGAATGCATTTTATTGACTAATGAACTATACTGAAATTAAAATATAAAAAATGTCTTATAACAATATTTAAAATAGTCCTTAGGCTCCAACAACATAACACGTCTCATATCAGAATCCTACCTTGGTAAGCCCACTGGCTATGACATAACATCACATATTACATATAATCCCACCTAGCTAGATAGCCTTATAACTATGACATAGTCAAATCTCACCTCGATCGCCAACTAGCACTAGCATAATAGAATCCCACTATAGTCGCCCACTAATAGAATCCCACTATAGTCGCCCACTAACACCAACATAACATCACATCACATCACATTTTTCTCATATTTTTGATGCATTCATTAATTAAAGCATAATTGGACTAAATTTAAAAATTGTTAAAATGCTTTTAAGGCACGCAATAGAAAATCCTATTGAGCATAAATTTATATTTTTAAAAATTAATCAAATTTTTAGAGATTGTGTATAAAAATATTTTGAAGCTTTAATTGAATTAAAGTGCTATTTTTAGATATCAAAATAAAATTACTTAAAATTGTTAATTTTTCAAAATCACCAAACAAATTTTTTTTAAAAAATACCCAAAATATTCATAATCTCAGTCACTATATTATATAAAAAGTTACACATTAAAAATTTTACAAAAATAAAGCTATCATCATTTTTTTATAATGAAAATATAATTTTGATCAAAAAAATCTCAAAATATTAAATTATTAAAAACTAAAATAAACAAAATATAACATTCCTCGAGATGAATGAATTTTCTTACTAGGTTGACGGATAAAATGACTCTACAGCCACACCAAATCGTAGCATTTTTTCTTCTCCCTCCTCCCTTTCTTTCATTTTGTTTCCTATTTCTTCTCAGTTGACTGAAGTAAGCTTAGAGAATTAGGAATGAGGTGGGTGGGTTTAGATATTTAGAATAAAATATATTAAGGGTATAAGTGAAATTATTCTAATTGTTTGAATTTTAGCATAAAATTCATAAAATTCCTTTTATATCTTCAAATTCAACAATGCAAACATTATAAACAAAAAAAAAAAATCATAAGTTAGTTAAACATGTTAAGAAGAATATGATAAAATTAGTTTACAAAATGGAATCTAAAGGTCCCAAAAATCTCACTTGTATCAATATATATCAATTTCTTAAGGCATTACGCCAATGCCTAAAAAATAGAAAAAATATCCTTATAACTAAAGCATAATAATATCTTTATAATGGTAAAGTTGATTTGCAATTTCGACTTATAATAACTTCTTATTAAATTTTTTACTGTTATCCATCAAGTTTTATCTTTTATAATTCTAGAGTTATTGCATGAATGGTAAAGTGCTTCCAATATGAAATATTCATGTTGCGTCCTGGAGTATTCGCGGTGATAGAGAAATATAAAATTTATCATCTTAGCATTGTACGGATATCCGGCACGAAATCAGGTAAGAGAGAGAGGGTTTAGCATCTATGAGACACCAAGATTTTTACTTGGAAAACCCCTGAAAAGAGGGAAAAACCACGGGGCCTAGTCCAGTTTGAATGAATCCACTAGTATTTGCAGTTGATAACAAATGAGGCCCTTCCTTTGGGGGAAGGCCTTGGCTTGATGTATAACATATGGAGTACATTACATGATGGGAATACAAAGAATCACTGTTGATGTGTTTGTTTGGTCAAAAGGACCATAGTTTGGTGATGTAGGTCAGAAGGATTGTAGTCGATTGCCGACATAAGTCGAAAGAACCATAGTCGGCAGGTGACGGATGTCTTAAAGACTGTTGTTTGGCGACGGAGGTCAGAAGAACTATATTCGGTGGGCGACGTAAGTCAGAAGGACCGTAGTCGGTGGGTGACGGAGGTAATAAAGACTGTTGTCTAGCGACGGAGGTCGGAAGGACCGTAGTCGGTGGCCAACATAAGTCGAAAGAACCATTTTCTGACGACGGAGGTCAAAAGGAAGGCGTCTGGTAGAAATCTAGTGCCGAGCGGAGGTCCGACGTCGGGTAGAAATCTAGAAACAAGTAGAAGTCAGACGTTAGTCGGCGGCCAGGGAAAACTCTAGCATTAGACGATATTCGGGTAAAGATCCAGAGTCACTTGGAGATTAGATAGAATTCTGGCGTTACTTGGAGATCGGGCCGAGTTTCGATGTCCTTTGGAGATCGGACAGAACTCCGACGTCCTTGAACGTCGGGCGGAACTCCGGCTGTGGTCCAGGTGGAGTTTCTTCCCTCATTCTCTTCTTCTCTTCTCCTCCTCTTCCTTCTTTCTTGGGGTTCCCTCTTAAGAGAAATGAGAGGCTATTTATAATTTTTTGAGGATGGCATGACCCGTAAATAGGAGGATCAAGGGCAAATGTGGAGTGGTTCGGATGACGGCCAATATTGAATCCCTTGATTATAGAACGTTTGTCAGACACTTGAAGGTCTTAATGATACCAGAATTTGGCAATCTTGGGCTCGTTTGATTCGTCTCGTTGAGCCGCTCGATTCGATTAAAAGCATGTCAAGTGTGGAAACCGTTTGGTAATCCATATTGTGGTTTGAACTTTCCAAAAGCACTTCAGGTCTTTGATTCAGACCCATTTGGGCTCGGATTAAGTTTTTTTTTGGTTAAAACCCTCGGTAGGGCATACATGTTAATATCAAAAAAACTGTTACCGAGACCTTAGAAGGTTCCTCTAGCTCACTACTGCTCCACAGAGCTACAATCAAAAAAGAAAACCAAAAAACCTATGAGCTGATGGATCCTTTTCCTACGATTACAAAAAGAACCTAAGTAAAAGCTCGGGCTGTGAGTAAACAGCACCCAAAAAAAGAAGAGTAGAGAAATATCCTTCAGCACGATCTTCTTGCAAAAAAAACTGAAAATAACAGAAAAAGTAATACAAGAAACAAACTAAGATTACCTTGCTGTCGTTTAAGCTCCTAATATCAAGATCCCTGCAAGGCAATCTCCAAAAAACGAAGTGAGAAATATAATAGATAATATAAACATAGTACCAAGTAGTATATCTGTTAGCCCAAAAAACAGTATGATTATGAATGATCTGCAACGAACAGAGAAACTCACTGGAAATCCAACCAGCACAAGTAACAATCTTCCCAACACAAATCCTCACACATAAGGACTTCCTCCAAAAATAACCACCCCAGCGCATAAACAAAGCATACCACAAAATGTAATACCGATCAAAATCACACCAACCAGCCATGGTGTTATGAAAAATAAAAACCAGAGAAAACAAACTATCACTGGACAAGCAGATAAAAAGGTTCTCAATCCCGTACTGGAAGCCAAGACAAAACTACATAGAATACTATATTTGAGAAATTGAAAGCATGGAACAAAGCATAAGCGGACAGACATAATAATCCTCCCAGGAAAAACAAACTCAGACGAGACAAAAACAGAACAGCCAAAGATACATAGAGGCACACCAAGTCAGCAGGCTACCAAAGACACAAAAGCACATCGGGTCAACCATGACGAATGTAAGAGGAGAGGGAAGAACATTGGGCCCCAATTTATCAAGCATGATCATGCCTTTAAGAGGAGAGGGAAGGTTAATAATAGGTAATTCTTGATAATACTCATTACCAGAGCCCAAGTTAGCCAACCAATCCGCACAAGCATTGTCTTCCCGGTAATTATGGGATATGGTAAAATTAAAACTAGAAAGTAACAGTTTAATTCTCCGGATAATGTAAAATTCATTAGGATAAACAACATTAGTAGCAGATATAGCTTGAATAGCAAGTTTAGAATCAACTTTAATATGCACATTCTGAATACCAAAATCCAAACAAATCTTTAATCCTTGGGATATACCCAAAAGCTCAGAAGTTAACACATATTTAGTAGACATAGGCCCAGCAAAAATAGCAATAGGATTACCAATAGAATTACGGATAATACCACCCATACCTGTAGTAGTCTTCCCAACAGAATCATCCGTATTTAATTTAATGTAAGGAGTAGTAGGTTTAAGCCAATTCACAATACTATCCACCTTAGTAACATTAGCAACATTGATATCAATACCAAAATAGCTAGCCAACCGATTATAGCTCTTAAATTTTTTTTGAGAAAGGAGATTAACAACAATTAAACGCAACACCTTATTCCTCACATTGTTAATGATCTGATTGGCACAAATTTTAATATTATTATGTTTATAATCACTTCTAGCTTTCCAAATATACCAAATAACCAAAATGGGAATTAAATAGAAAATATGCCCTTTACCTTTAGAAAACCAGATACCGAGAATTTCCTGTAAACTGCAATGCTCACTAAAGTTAACTAAATCAGCTAGGTTGAAAAAATGGCACCAAACCCTTCTAGCAATCATATTATTAACAAAAACATGTTGAACACTCTCAATGTTGAAGCAACATTGACATTTAGAAGCAAAATAAAAACCTTTCTTATAGAGATTGATATCCACAGGCAAATACTCTTTAAGGCACCTCCAAGTGAGCAAATAGTAAGATAAAGGAATCGTGTTATGCCACAGGGAGCCAAATATGTGAGAGGCATCGCCTTTAATACGAATATCCTCCCAAACTTTTTTAATACTAAACTTACCACTGGCCGAAAGATTAAAGAATATGTTATCTTGGTTTTGCACATTTAAAGGAATACTAACAATTTTCTCAACAATAAAGTTAGGAATCTCTTCACAGAGTTTAGCATGGTTCCAATCCCCATTAATAAAAAACTCTTTCACTCTGGTATTAATATAAGTATGGGAATTAAGATGAGTATCAATAGAAGAACACCACATCCAATTATCTTGCCGAAAAGACACATCCCCATTACCAATCCCCCATTGAATAAATTTCTCGACCTCCCATTTGATTTTACAAAGTCTTTTCCAAACAGTGGAGTCAGTATTTTTAAAATGACAGACAAGATGGTTAAGATTCTTATAATACTTAACTTTCAAGAATTGAGCCCATAAACTCTTATTAGATCTAAACCCAAACCAAAGTTTATGAGAAAAAACATGCACTGTATCAGAAATGGACTTACATCTAAGAGAACCTTCTTTAAAAACCTCGCAAATTTTTTTCCAACTAGCCCAATTAATGCAAGATTTATTATTGTTGGCACCCAAAAAAAACTTGTTTATCATTTTCTCCATTCTCAAACAAACCGTAGACGAGGCTGTAAAGTATGAAAAAGAAATATAGGTATCGAATTCAGAACACTTTTAATTAAAGTTAATCTACCACCAAAAGAAAGGAAATTAGAGGATCAAGTAAGGAATTTTCTTTGAAATATAGAAAAAATGTTTTCAAAAAGAGAGGTCCTCTTTCTGCCCTTAAAAAGAGGAGTCCCAAGATACTTAATGGGCAAAGAAGAAGAGCTAAACCCACACACTCTTTTAATTCTATCATGCCTACTATTGTTAACAGACTTGCTAGTAATAAAATTACTTTTGTCTCTGTTAATATATAAACCACTTATATTTTGGAAACCATAAAGAAATTGGGTTAACAATTTAACATTATTAATTGAAGCATTGGAAAAAAATGATAAAATCATCAGCAAAACTGAGATGCGTAATAGGAAAACCACCAGCAGTACTAAAATGGAGCTTAGGGTGCATTTTGTAGAGTCTCTCAAGACCTCTAGAGAGATATTCCATAACAATGATAAACAGGGAAGGAGAAAGCGGGTCCCCTTGCCTAAGCCCATGCGTAGAGTTAAAATAACCATGATTGGAACCATTAATGATGATAGAGAAAAAATAGTTTTCAATGCTACTCTTAATAAGCAACAAAAAGTTTTGATTGAACCCAAACATAGACAGAATATTGTAAAGGAAATCCCAATTTAAATTGTCATAAGCCTTAATTATATCAAGCTTGAAAAGAATATTACCTCCACTGATTTTAGCATTGATATCATGAACCATCTCTTGTGCTAATAAAATATTATCAAAGATACTCCTGTCTTTAACAAACCCAGTTTGATTAGGAGAGATAATTCTAGGCAATATAACAGATAATCTAGAAGCAATGATCTTAGCAACAAGCTTGTTAAAGAAAGTGCACAGGCTAATAGGTCTAAAATCATTCCAAAAATAGACGTTCTCTTTTTTAGGGATAAGCATAATATTAGTGGAAGAGAAAAATTTGGGGTAAGGATTCCCATTAAAAAAATCCTGCACAACATTAATTAAATCCTTCATGATAATTAATATCCAAAATTTTGATAAAAAATTTAGTAGAAAAACCGTCCGGACCAGCTACCGACTCCCCATTCATATTCTGAATAGTATTCCAAATCTCTTCTTCCAAAGGAAGTTGAGTGAGTAAAACATTATCTTGCTCAGTCACAAAACTAGGAATAACATTATAATAAGAAATAGATTTAATAGAATGGTTAACATTAAAAATATTTTTAAAAAACTCAACACCCGAGAAAGCTATAGAATCTTCCGTATCATAAACAATACCTTGGTTATCCACCAACCTGTTAATATGACTTTTAATTCTATTTTTATTCACTAAAGCATGAAAAAAGGCCGTATTTCTATCACCTTCCAAAAGAATAGAAGAAGAAGTCTTTTTGTTTCCAAAAAATTTCTTCCTGGTCCTGTAATTTGAAAAGCTTAATTCTAGCATTATCAAGATTAACAAGATTAATATAAGAGGACCGGAAGATCCTGATACAAAGTGTCAAGCACCACGACCTTATCTTCCGCTTCTTTAATATTATCAAAATATTTTTAAAAACATGCTTATTCCACCATCTTAGTAACTGTTTTAGTCTGCTCAGCTTAGCCCAAAGTCTAGACATACCTTGCACATTGTTGTTAGGAAAAACATTAGCATGCCAATTAGCCGAAACAACATTAATAAAATCAGAATGGCTAAGCCACATATTCTGAAAACGAAAAGACAAAGAGCGTTTAGTTTTATTATCAGAAATATGCAACAGAAGAGGAGAATGATCAGAAAGAGTTCTACTCAAATGATGAACTTGAGTTAATTGAAATTTACTAATCCAGTCATTATTAAACAAAATTCTATCAAGCCTTTGCCATATTCTAGCACGGCTCCAAGCAAAACTATTACCAGAAAAATCAATGTCAGTTAAATTGCAATTAGAAATCATATCATTAAAATCACTCATAGCATTAACATTAGGAGGATTACCCCCTCTCCTTTCTCCAGCATGCGAAATAATAAAGTTTCCAATTTGATGTCATTGGGTTCGTATTTCCAAGATGCTCAGTTTGGCTGTAAGTTCGCTAAAATCGAAGTTTAGATGATCCCAGAATAAATTTTTGTAAGTTTCAAATTTGATTTTTGCCTCGAAATTCGTGGCCGATCAAGATAATTTATTTATGATATATCAATCCCATATATATATATATATATATATATATATATATATATATGAGGGGGTCATATGCCACCATAAAGCCTTCCATAATGCTCCTTTTGTTAGTGCTCAAACACCATTAGCTAGATAGACTTAAATATTTGAATAATTCAGACCCAATAATATGATGATATAATAACGACGACTAGTTATATAGCAACATTCTCTTTTCCTTCAAAGCCCGATGAACCTTTCTCTGCTAACTGTTCTCTCCTTTCCCCTTCTCTTCCCCTCTTCCTTCGATCTAAAGTAACGTCCATGGCGCAAAATTGTAAAGATAACTGACGATAACTTAAAAGTTGCCCTCTCCACGAGTCAAGCACTACCTCCAACAAAGTTCTCTTCTCTTCTCCCTCAAGACTTCTATTTAACTCAAGGCAAGGCAATCCCTAACACTTCCCCTTCTCCTCCTAAACACCCTCTCTGCAAGCAAAGAAAGGAATTCATAGCTCTCCTTAATTACATCTTCCTCCTAGCACCTCCTCCTTCCCCTTCCTCTGCCTCCTCCATATTCGCTCTCCTAGTTTCTCTCTTCTTCATCATGAAAGCCCCATTATTTGTCTTCTTCAAACAAGTCACAGTTCCCTTTATTATCGTGTTGATTCTTTTCTCTTCAGGTGCTTATCATACCCTTCTTCATATCAACGTCTGTGAGGAGGATTATTATTATTAGCTTATAAATTTCCAATAAAATATATAATTTTTCGGAATGCAATAAACCAATAAATATTCATTTAAATGTCTTAAAATTTTATTTATTTTGTTATCATTGTATATTAAGAACTGTCACATGCCGTAAATAATATTTCACTCACGCTGGTTTTTTTTTTAGTTTTATTAAATTTGAAAAATATTATGTATAATATTAAATATTATATTTTTTATTAAATTCTTTTTCGTGTTATTACTTTAAATTTTAATTCTGCCACTTGTGAATGATATAATCATATAATTGCGTAATCTATTATGTCTATTGTGATCAGAATTTGGAATAGTAAAGCAGGTTTCAGCTCTGGGCATCAACTACGGACAGGTGGCCAACAACCTGCCATCGCCCGAACACGTCCTCCGCCTTCTCAGTTCTCTTCATATCACCAAGACCCGAATCTACGACACGAACCCGAAAGTCCTCTCTGCTTTCGCCAACTCCAGCATCGAACTCATAGTGACCGTTCCCAACGAGGCCGTGGCCGGGCTCGCCGACCCAGCCCGAGCCACCGATTGGATCAGCACCAACATCAGTCCATTCCTCCCCGACACAAAGATCACCGGAATCGCCGTCGGGAATGAGGTTTTCACCTGCCAAGATAGCGTTTTGATGGATAACGTCGTTGATGCCATGATGGGACTCCATCAAGGCCTCGTTGGTCTTGGCCTCGACTCCGTTATCCACGTCTCGACAGCCAGCTCCCTCGCCGTCCTCGCCACCTCTTACCCGCCGTCCCTCGGGTCGTTCCGGCCCGAGCTTGCTGAGCTGATCGGGCCGCTCTTGCGGTTCCTGTCTGTTACGGGCTCGCCGTTTTGGATAAACGCTTACCCTTATTTCGCCTACAAGGACGACCCGGAGAGGGTGCCGCTTGACTATGTATTGTTTAACTCCGGGTCGGGCATGGTTGACCCGAACACCGGGCTCAAGTACGACAATATGCTCTACGCCCAGGTGGATGCTGTGATCTTCGCCATTGCAAGGTTTGGATACGAGGGAATAGAGGTGAGAGTATCGGAGACGGGGTGGCCGTCCAAGGGAGATGACGACGAGATGGGAGCAACTGTGGAGAACGCGATGAGTTACAACAGGAATTTGGTTGCGCGGCAGCTGGAGAACGAGGGGACGCCGCTGAGACCAAGACCAAGGCTTGAGGTTTATCTGTTCGCTTTGTTCAATGAGAACTTGAAGCCCGGTCCGACGTCCGAGAGGAACTACGGTCTTTACCAACCCGACGGCAGCATGGCATACAACGTCGGACTTTCCTCAGCAACGTCGACGGCGTCGGTTTCCGACATTAATTCATCTGCTTCATGGGTATGCTCTGTCAACTCTTCTACTTCATTTTTATTGAGAAATGCTCTTTAAATCAATAAAAGGCATGAAGGTAGCTTCACAGTCATCCAATTTATATTGGAAAAATATAAATTAATGAGATTTTTATATGTTTGATCTATTTCTTCCTCTCTGGTTTATCGCACCTGCATTTAGTTCAGCAAAATATGAATAATAACAAAACTTTTTTGTGAACCAGATACAACGGGACAAATCAAACTGCTTGTGGTTTTGTATCATCTCAATCTCATTAGCCTTTCAGATTTCAATCAGATGGCCATTCTAGGAAACAAGATGGTATCATGTAAATGCTACTCCTCACATTCTTATTCCCTCTCTCACTCTCTCTCTCTCTCTCTCTCTCTCTCTCTCTCTCTCTCATGTCTTTCTTCCTCCTGCGTCCCTTTGGAGAAAATAGCAAGCCATGAGCAATCCTCTGGACCTGTAGCTCCAAAGTATAAAGGCTCTTGTACAAATTGAGGTACATAAAGATCCTATTTTTTTGTTCTAGCTTCACTGTGCACATTATGCAGATGAATTTTATAAATAAATTTTAATTATCAAATAATGTATTATATTTATTTTTAAATAAATTTAATGAATCTAAAATTCATTCTGATTTCTGAACATTAGTAAGTTCGAATATATCTTCTATCTCTCTAATTTTATGTGCCACTTGATCTACTCATAAATATATATAATATTTATGAGTAGATCAAGTGGCACATAAAATTAGAGAGAATTGTCTTAGATTGTTTGGGCAGATAAAATCTTGATCTTTCAATAACCCGGTTAGGATCTACCGAGTCTATGTTAAGAAAAATAGAGGTAGACCTAAAAAGACTTGATTAGAAAGTATTAGAAATGACAATTTCTACTAGATTTAATGGAGAAAAAAGAAAACATTTAGCCATCTCCACGTAGTAGGTTAAAGAGTTAGGCTTCGTTTGAGATGGCTTTTTAACTGATTCTTAAAGCAACTTTTTAGTACAAAAAATTTTGTTTTTGCACTAAAAAGTTGTTTTAAGAAGTAGGAAAAAATATGTCCCAAACGAAGCCTTAATTAATGTTGTACTCATATAAAAATTTAAAATTATATAAAAAAAAAGACAAGTCAAGTTTGAGCTAGCTATAACTCAACTCATTCAATACCTTACATATTGATCGTCTAATCTACTAGCTAGTTCAAATAATTTTATTTTTGTACATTTAGGTCAATTAAAACAAACTCACACACACATCACATACACAATACTCGAACTCAATATCTCTTTGTTGGTAACCAAAGCCCCCAACCAATAAACCAAGATGAGCTAAAATAGTAAATTCAAGCTTGAAGCTACTGACTTGATGTAGCACAATCCAGATATATATTTGTAAAAAATTAAGTAGTTTTTAAAATTAAATAATCATAAAAATAAAAAGTAAAAAGAATATATATTGATCCTTATCATCTTCTCCCATTCGTTATAAAGTGATTATAGAAAAGGAATAGATCTTATTAATTATTAACTAGAAAAAATAGAAGAAAAAGAAGAGCAAAATAGAGAGAGTGTGTGATAAAGATAAAAAAAAAAAGAAGAATTGATATCTCCATCATATAATATTTTTTTGTCAAACACAAAGATAGGATATATAAAAGGTAACACCAAGTGATACTTGATAATGGATAATGCCATCCACTTATACTCAGGGCTCTTATTGTGCTTCCTTTTGGGAGTAGGATATAATATTGTGGAGGTTATTAAAGGATGGTCTCTTGGCATGAATACAAATTATAGTACTCAGTTCATCTTGGTCTGTTGGTTGGGAGCTTTGGCTACTAACCAATAGGTCTTGGGTTTGAGTCTTATACATGTGATGTGCGTGTGAGCTTGTCTTATTTGGCCTAAATAGTTTAAAAGCTATTTCTTGGAGACATTAATATAAATGAAAATATATATTTTAAGAAAGTCTAAAGCCCTTATGATCATCATAAAAAGAAATTTGCCTACATGTTATTGCAAATTTATTAAGATCATATATAATTAATCCATATGTTCCATTATTGTAAAAATATTTCACCAAGGAACACCCATAATATGAATCCATAAATGGAGAGGAGCAGGATTAGAAGTCCTAACTACTAAAGAATAAATACCTTAAAGTACTAATTTACTAAAGAATATATATGAACTAATTATGCCATAATCAAGCATTTTTTTTCTATTGTATAAATGCAATACAATATCTCACCCTCAACGGTTTACCTTGAGTTCATTTGCCTAAGGTTTAATATAGTATTAATGACATATAGTTTAATAGTATGTATGCCCTAATTAGAAGTTTTCATCGACCATGAACTATATAAACTAGGCTATCCACAATTTGGTACCCTATTTATGCAAGTTCACACTCAAATTTATTCTTGAGGATTTTACTTCAACATGTTTTCATTTGTGATGTCTTAGAACTCCCCATTGATCGTAGATACTCCCAACAAGTCGATTGTAGAACCTATTATGGACTTTTTGATATGACATCAATAACAAATCAAGTGTGCTTAATAAGATCTACTCTTTAAAATCCATATTAATAGTAAAGATAATGTTTGTATTCTCATTTTCAATATTTAATGATATTTCTCTTCCTATAGAACTACATGTGATAAGTTTGTGGATTTTAATTCTATGACTTACATAAAAATAGTGGCACTCTACTCACCTTACATGGGTATGAACTTATTGAGGCTATAATGTTTGCAAATCAACTTTCGAATCTCTTTGAACAAAATAAGTAGAAAGAGCCTCTAAGACTATTTAATCCATGTTTGGATTATGAGAGACATCCTCTAGAGTGATCATATCGTAAAAGAATTTGTTAGAATGCACTCTAAATTTTCACTTAAAACGTGGTTTCATTTTATGTCTAATCTCATTAACATTAAGAATGTATCAATAAAGTTAGTATGATGATTAATTAGCAATCTACTATTGACGAGACAATTGTTGATGTATAACTCTAGGTTCTAACATTTTCAAAAGTAGAAAATGATATCTATTAATCTATGCTAGGTGGCACTAGCTTTTTTTTAGGCTAAAATAAATCTTTATGTAGCATAAGGTCCCTTTCTCTATGATGAAGCTAATCTTCCCCTTCTTATTTGCTTGTTTTCTAATCTATAATGCTTCACAAAAAGCTTGTTTAGGAAACTTAATTCCAATTATTTCAATATTGAGATGGCCTTTGTTGCTAGCCTTAGTTGTTTTGCTAAGAATTAAATGACATAAAGTCCACCCAAAATGAACTGAAATTTTTTGACACTCAAGTGGCTTACTCATAGTTAGGCTTAAGAAGTTAACATTAATATATTCATATCTTGATCCTTCTAAATTATTTTCACCATACATAAACTAATGGAACCCTATGTTAGCTTAACCTAATTTAGATTCCCTTTAGTCTCAAATCGATAAGCTAAAGAACCTTTAGAATTTATTTGAGTTCCCTAGCAATCATATTGATGAAGAATCTCAAGTAATCTTCCCTTAATGACCTTAGTTATTGATGGAATTAGCATATTGACATCCAAATTCTATTGGACTATTAGCCCAATGGACCCTAATATTGTGTGTGACGCACATAATATAAATTACAAAAATTATACACCTTTCAATCTCTTATACATCAACCAAAGCTCATAGAACTCGTTTTAAGTAACAAAAATATATAATTACATTATTGTTCATGATATGTTTATATATCTGACAAGTTCTATAAGTAAATATAAACAATAACTATCTATTGGCTACAAAATAATACATAAAATCAAACAGCAAAAAATAAAACCTAAATAATCACTCGCTGACTACCCCCACTCTACAGGCTCCTTGCCCTGACTAAAAATATATAAAAATCACATAATAATCAAATAGCACAGCAAGTAAATAAAAATTACAACTGCATTTAATATAAGGCAAAAGAATCAATATTATGCTCCAGTATTCAATCATTATCAATCAATAAGCTATCAGTATTAATGATAATAAAAAAAAAGTCTATCAATATATAAGAAAATAAGTAAAAAGAATATCAATTAAAAACATGTGTTATATAGTGAAAAGCCTCAGTTGACTATGAATTATATTTATGTTACTGATTCTATTACATGTTTCTATCAATCATTATGCCATGCATGGTTATCTATCAATATGACATGTCATTATGTTATATTAATATGTTATATTAGTATGTTATCATTTTACTATATTAATATGTCTATCAATGTCCGTATGATATGCCATGTTATATTAGCCTTAGTGCAAACTCTATCAGTTCTACATCAATTATATCTATCAATCAATTCATATTCTATCATGTATATCATGCAAATAAAATTCTTGATGTGATTATGAATTGCAAGTTAGGACATTCAACTTTAATGTATTATTTTCAACATCTCAAACCCCAACTATTGATTAGTTGGTAATCAAAGTTTAATTTTATCCCAACTATCAATTAGTTAGTCATTAGACTTTATCTTATCATCATTATTCATAAATATTAAATTTGTTCATAGGTGGCTTTTAATGAATTAATAAAGAGTCGTCACTCTTTGCCTATGAATATAATCAGTTAATCGATTACAGGCTTACATCGAGGATTACACCATAAATCTTTAATTTTAAGGAAAGCACATCAGCCCACCCTCCTGTATAAGATATTATATTTTAAGAGCCAATATGTATTAATTATAATGTTGACGGACAACCTTCCTTGCTTACATACAAATACATTATGTATCAATCTTATTATTTACTCTATGCAATTATGTATATATATACAAGAATAGATCTAACTTGGAAAGAATTTCAATCAATTCATCAAAATCAATTACCAGAGCTATCTATAACATCAATCAAACAGTCTAACAAAAATCTATAACATTTAAAACATCAATGTACATGTCGATCTATATCTCAAAAGATCATATACAATACTCAGGAACTACACTATGAACTGAAATCTATCCTGTCCTGAGTACAAAAGAATCACTATAACCAAAAAGAACAAAAACCTGTATATAAAAAGTTACAAAGTGAAAGTTTGATAAATCAAGTGAAAATATATTTTTGGCAGATTTAAAAGAAATAAAAAAACATAGGAATCAAAACCATCAAAAATAGGAATAAGAGCATAGTCATTTACAACTATCAGAATAACTTTCATAATAGGGTCAACGAATAAAAAAGCCTTAGAAAGCTCCCTCTCTCTTAACTCTCTCCTCTTTTATTCTCATTCCCTTCTTCTTCTCCTTTATTTTCTTTCTCGGCAAGCCAAATGAGAGTGAGGGAGGGGTTGTGGGGTGGCAAGAATATTTAAAGGAATGTATTACAAATATTTTTAGTGCCTAGCACCATGGCATGCAAGATCCAGCATCATTGCGTTGTATGCCACCCATAGAGTTACCATAGAATAGAGTGTTTAACCCCATAGTAGTGCTTTTATGGCACTATTGTGCTTGGCAACCAAACATTGCATATCTTCATATTGGATCATATTTAAATATTTTCAAATAAATCCATTTTAAACTTTACGGTTATTACATAGTGATCTTAGGGGACACTAGGTTATTTTGAGCCCTTATATTGGCCTAACAAAACTTGAGGTGATGTTTGAATAACTTAAACTTAGGTGATACCAAGACCTAAATATTTAACTTTTACTTTGAGTAACTAAACCCACCTAGTCAAACCTTCCATCTAATTATACCTAATTAAATTATAGTACATAAAGTAAGTATAATTATCATGTTATCTTATTAAATCATCTATTAGACTTAGATGTGCCTAAATGGACTCTAAATCCTTGACTTAGGTGGTTATGCGCCCTTCTCCCTAACTTAGACTAATATGGTCACTCCTAGTCTAACTTTTGGATTTAGTTAGAGTTACCTTTGTTTAGATTACTCCTATAATTACTACACAAGACCCAAACTTAGTCTACTTTTGCTTAATGTGGATCATTGAAGTTAATTAGACTCAATTGTCTTTAGGTAGCCTTAGACCCACCATCGTTCGATCTTAAGTGCCTATAAATATACAAAAGTGACATGAGATCCTAACTGAACTAATCCTTTCTTAGAAAAACTTATCCTAGACCCAAGACTAGCTCAATTACCCTTAAGATGACTCATTATGATCTATTAAAGTTTATACAAACCTAATGTTACCCATTAATTAAGGTTAACTTGGCCCATATGGTCTTAGATCAACCTAAGAATATCATGGAGCTATTTTACATTAGAATGCACATGAAGTTAAAATAATTAACTTAACTTGGATTAGGATAAGCTTAAGTCTAGGTTGTCCCAATTATACCCAATTTATCCTATTATGATCCATTTTATCATATTAACTTGGTCCAAGTCAATTGGTCCATAGTTCCAACCATTCATTTACCTTAAGAACATAAAAAAGACCCACGAGCCTAATGAATTTAGCCTTAGTGGATAAGGTCTATTTCAAACCTAAATAAATCCAAGCTAGCACATTTAATCTGATATGGTTTGATATACCTAATCAAGTCAAGTTGAGTTTAATCTCTTTATTCAATTGATTATATATGCCCCTATTGACTTAGAAAATCCATTGGCCTAGCATAAAAGGTTTTTTACCCAACCTTACTTGATTGGGTTCATCTTGATCTAATTGGACTCATTAGAATAAAACCTTAACCAATCAATACTAATTGTTTATATATGTACCACTAGACTTACTAGACTTATCATATCATAAAAAAACATAACTTAGACTTTGGTTAGCAAAATTTGACAAATTTAGTCCACTTGACTTAATTGGTCGACTTAATTTGAGCTAAACCCATTTGAAATTATATTTTCCTTCATTAGGAGCTTAAGAATTCTATCAAATTCAAAAAGATTAGCCTAACCTTGAATAGGCTAGTTCAATCTATTTCACCTAAAAAATTAAGTCTAATTATGTGTATAAGCCAGATGGTATCATATGTGTTTTATTATTAATCCTAGCTAAGCACTTAATTTCTCTAGTCCTTAAGTATTAATATCCCCTTTTAACCCTAATTGTACTAAGAAACTGTAATCTTTGACCCATAGAATCCCCCTAACCCTAAAAGCATGATTTTTAGCTCCTTAAATGATTATACCCACATAATATCTCCAAGCCTCTTCACTTCATTATGCTATGCTAAGGACCCTATGATAAATTTTATAGAGTAATCTTGAGCTCTCATTCCCAATATTCAAGCTTGTTGGAGCTAAGGAAGGAAATGGATGGGTGTTTGAGTGTAATGAATTCAATACCTCATAAGCCTAAAAATATATTCCTTCTATTAATATAAGGGGGCATAATTTTAGATTTTTATATGCATGGACATAGACCCTATGGGTCTACTTTAAAACAGATTCACTCTCATGTATGAAAAATATTGGCAAACACATGAAGAAGACCTGAATGCAAAAATTTCACTTTATTGTTCTTACCAAGACAAGTCGTAATAGGTGAAACTACAGGTCACCACTATAGGTATTACAATAGTTGAGTGATGATGATTAATAGACCTTAATCGAGTTATGGTGGTTAGGAGACCATAGTTGGGTGAAAACTATTGAGAGATTATAGTTTTCCCATGGCATCTTAATGATTATAATTGTGTTACAATATTATAGATACTATATTCAAGTGACAGTGGTTAGGAGACCATATTCAGACAGTAATAGTTTATAAACATTATAATCATATGATGGTGGTTAAGAGATCAAAGTTGGGCAAAAATGGTCAAAAGGCCACTATCTAGAAATGATGGTCTAGAAATTATAATCAGGTGATGGTGCTCAAGAGAGCATATAGTCGAGTAATGGAAGAAGAAAAATTATAATTTGGTGATTGTAAGAGGATAGTAGTCGACTGATATTGGTAGGAGATTATAGTCTAACAACCATAGTAGGAAGATTGTAGCATGTAATGCTAGGAAAAAAATTCATAATTGAGGTATGGTGGTCAAGGATCTTAATCAGTAATGATGTTCATAAGGAAGTAATTGGGAGATACCGGTTGAAAGATCATCATGGGTGATGGTAGTTAGGACTATAGTCAGTGACTATGGTTAGATAGTGGTTGTTCGCTAGTAGTGACCTCATGGTGGTGGTCAAATAGTGGTGGTTTGATAATGGTGGTCTGACTGTATTGGTGAGATTCTATATGATTCCTTGAACATTTGAGCTCTTTCTTTCTCCTTCTTTAGTTAAGGTCCTCAGATAAAAAATTTAGGATATTTATAATTTTTTTAGAGTGTCATCATTGTTAAGTTTAAAAAAAAACACATTAGATAGCTCATAATGATTCAAGTAATTATAATTTGTTCTTTAAATGTTTTAATAATTTAATGATGTCAAAATTAAGTGATCTTAAGTTTGTTTGATTTATCTCATAGATATGCTTGATTTGATTATAACCATACAAAATTTGAAAATCGCTCAGTCCTCTAATTAATGTCATAAAGTTTTTAATCACACCTAAAGTGCTCAATTTGTGCTCATTTAAATTTGGATCATATCACTTTTAATGTCAATGTATTCATCTCTTTGAGGCATTTATTTTGACTACAAGTATCTAAGAATGGAGTTTAAATGTTCATGAATGTAATTGCAAAAGATTCACATTTGAATATTACTTAAATATCCATGCTTAAGTAAATGGATTTTAGATAACACATTATTTACCCCCCCCGCGGCGGATATTCATTGATCTATACAATCAAATTTTATTTTAAGTCCGTAAAATATTAACTACATAAATTCTGTTTGCAATAAAAAATACTTTATTCTTATTTAAAATTCTAAATGAGTAATTGCCCACTACTTAAAAGGATAAAAATTCATGATTTTACACAGACATTATTATTTCCTTTGTATGTCCTTGAGTGAACTTCAAAATCTAAATCGAATTGGAGTTGAAATGGTTGAAATGAAAACATTTTTCTTTTCTACTACATTTTTTTATAACATGAATATATTGTGCAATTTGATAAATAAGATTCATTATTTTTTTATAAATTAGACTATTTATTCCTATTAGAAATATCAAGCTTATTTTGTAGATTATTCATCTCTATATAAGAGAGTGAGTTACTCTTCTCCTCTATTTGGAAGCTAATTTTTGCAACTGAGATACTTAAAAATTTAGAGATGAAGCAATTTGCTAAAATTCAAAAGAGGCATAAAATGAGCCCAAAATCAAAAGATACATAATGATGCCAAAAGTAAAATTTGCACTAAGTCTATCAAAAATAATTAAAAGATGCACTAATGTACGCTGAAAGATGATAAAATAGGCACAAAATGAGCCCAACTTAAATTAACTCTTTTTGTAGTAAATCTTTAAATCTTAGAAAATTGTTGAGTTTCATAATATGTTTAATACTTGATTTTGGATAATCTTTGTTCTTCATTCAGTAATATTCTATTTAATATATTTCATGCTAGTAGCCTGAAAAGTTTACATTTCCTTATCTAATTGTAATTCCTGAATTAGATTTTTATTTAAACAAATAACTTTTGCCTGTGAAGATTTTAAACTGGGTGTGCAAACTCTAGAATCCAAATCTCTTAGTTGCAATAAAGTTAGCACTTACCTTATTTAATCTTTTCTATTTGTAGAATAAGTTTATTAAATTTTTAAAATGCCCACGAGAGTTCTCATGTCTGTGATTTTTTTTACCTCAAGTTGTAGTCGTCCAGAGTTTGATTGTTTTATAATTTCTTATTTCTATTTCTATTTTTTTTTTCATGTTGTTTTCCCTCTTTTTGTGATGTCAAAAGTAGGAGTAGTATTTTATAATTTTTTTAATTGTTGTTGTTATTTGTATATTACTTTAACAAAAAATTACACTCATTTTTCTTACAGTTGGTTTTGATCTAAAGGGGGGTTTAGAGGAAAGCAATTTTTTTTAAATCTAAAAAACACTATGTTTGTCATCATCGAAGGAGATATTTGCAAATCTAATTTAAGCACTGTGCTTTTGATGATAATAAATATTATTATGTATATTAATGCTTTCTCTTATTTCTGTGATATTTTGTTTTGTTTTGTGAGTACTAATATTTTTGGAAATTATTGCATTACTCACTAACAATTCTGATTAGCTCATGATAGGGTAGACTAGGGTTACAAACTTACAGTCTATAGTTTTCAATTTATTATGTATTTTTTCCCTTCTTGAGTCGTATCATGTAATTGGGTTGATATCATTGTTGAGTAATCTTGCACACACACATAAGGGGAGAGAGAAAAATGATTTTGAGAGAGTTTATTTTTTAACTACATCTTAATGTACAATTTTTGTTTCATACTGTATAACTTTATTTCGTGCAGTACAATTTAAATTCATACAGTATGATTTGTTGTGCTCTATCAAAACACTAGTCGCTATATGTTAAAGATGATACTAATTATGTTAATCATATTATACAATTTGGATCATACTGTACACCCTACTTAAAATCTTTCTTAATTAACCCATCAATATCAAGCAATCAAATCATAGAAAGTTATTGTGCTCGATCATACTGTATGATATAGTTCATACTGTATGATTACCTGTGTACAAAATTGGTCGTCCTAGAGATTATACCAAATGAAATTCATGATTTTTGTATTGATCGTTATGTATGATATCCACAGTGCTGGACAAATAACAGTGTACAAAGTTGGCCATCCCAAGGGTTATCCCGATCGAATAGAAGGAATTTCAACATTTCATGTCATACGATATTTTGGATCGTACTGTATGAAATGTTATAAAAGTTGAACTGTTCATCTACACGAATTTACTAGATAAGTTTAAATTACTCTTATCATTTTGTATGATATGTGTATTGTATTGTATGAACAAATGGCGAATCTCTTGAAAATCTTTCTTGAAGCCCACTACTTAAGCTTTTATAATACTCTTGTTAGAAAATATATAATTGTTGAGACTTTATGAGAGGGAGCCCTGAGGGAGAGAAAAAGGAAAGCTTTATGAGAGAATAGAGGGATATTTTGTGAGGGAGAAGTTGTGAGGGGATTCACAAGGTTGCTCCAAGCAAGAATCCTATCAAGTACCTGCAAGCGTCTGCCTGGATTCTCTAAGGCTCCGGAGAAAAAGTTCTTCAACAATGATCGTGGATCTTTGGCCATCACTTGAAGGGTCAAAATAGTGTTGTGGTTCTCTAACCATCACCTTGAGGGTGAAAATAGAGTTGAGATTCACTGCCTATAAAAGAGTAATGGTTCTCTGCCACACTGAAGTGGTGAAATAGCGTCTGTACAGGATTCTCAACCTTGCTATGGGAGTAAAAGGAGATTCAATTTTGTTTAACGTAATACTTAGAGAGGAAGTCTGCAAGGAGTGGATGTAGGTCAGGTTGACTGAACCACTATAAATTTTGGTATGTTTATTTTGATTATTTTCCACACTTTATTTTCTGTAATTATATGTGTGGTTGAAAAATCTATTTTATTTCATTATTAAGAAATTTACTTATTTTCATATTCATTGTATTGATTATCAGGTGTGGGTTTGAAAAGGTTTTAAAGAATTTCTTTATGTTTCAAGAATTTTTTAAACATCCAATTCAGCACCATCTTGGTTAGCCTCGGGCTACTTCTTTAGGGTTTAACAACTCTCACGAACTTTCAAAAGCTTTCTTCATCTTTTGATTGCCCCTCTTGAACTTTGGTTTCTCTTTACCCTTCTCCTTAATCGGGCGAGTCTTTAGGTTGGGGCATTCAGCTCGAAGGTGGCCTAGTTTCTTGCACTCGAAGCAAATTGTGTCAAAAAATGCTTTAATATTTTTTTGCTTTTACCTTTGCTCCAATTGTGTTGATGTCATCTCTATTTTCTTCTCAGAAAACTCTTGAATTATTATAGAAATCTCACTGTCCAAATTATTTACTTTTAGTGATACAATTCTTTCTTTCTTCTTCTCTCTTGTATCACTTTGTCTTTCACTCACTCCTTACTCGTAGGCAATAAGTTACCCAAGCAATTTGTCAATGGAATAAACATTCAAATCTTTAGATTCAGTAATTATAGTTATCTTGGCATCATAAGAACTAGGTAAGCAGTGTAGAATCTTATTAACATTTTTAGAGTTTGATAGTTCTCTACCTAGTGCATGTAAGGATACCATTATTTGGATGAAACAAGTATACATTTCAAATACTGTCTCGCTAGGTTTCATGCAAAAGAGTTCATAGTCATGCAGTAGAATATTTAGCATAGAATATTTAACTTCACTAGTTCTCTCAAAAGTGGTACATAACCTATCTCAAATATCCTTCCCTATAGAAACTTGCATATAGTCTTGTAAATTTAAAGCACAAAATAAATAATTCAAATATTTAGCATTTAACTATACTAGTTCTTTATCCTCATAATTCTATTTAGTAAAAGGAATATCAATTTTGACATTATTAAATACATGCGATGGAAGTGAATAGCCACTTTGAAGCATATGCCAAATTGTATAGTTAATTGATTATAAGAAAGTCTACATGCATATTTTCCATAAATTAAAATGAATATTTTCAAATTGTGGTGGACTGGTTATAAATAACCCTCCACAATGTTATGATTACCAAAATAAGTCATTGATAATTTTTCAAAAGTTTTCTAAAACATTATTTTTGAAACCTTCTCTTATACCACTTGAAAGTTTGTGAAGGTTATTAAACCTAAAGGAACTAGCCCGACGTTCACCAAGAGGGGGGAGGGAGGGGTGAATTTGTAAATTTTTTTTCCAACTTCAAAATAATGATGACACTATTTTTGAAAAGTTTTTCAGAAATTACAAATACCAAATTTTAATTTATTACGGAATTGAATGAATTTATCAAGAATATTGATTTAACTATAATGATATTTTGATTTATGAAATGAAGTGATAATCACCAATTTTTCCAAGTAGTTAAATTAGAAATAAAATGTAGAAAAATAAAAGTGTGAAAAGGAAAAAAAACACACTAGAGATTTTTATGGTGGTTTGATCAACCTTGACAAACATCCAATCCCCGGATCCCTCCACTCAGAGTACTGCACTAATAGTAAGTGACTCTCCTTTAGCTCTCATAGCAAGGAGGATAGGCCCTTACAGACTCACTTTTACCAAACCTGATGCGACGGAGTGTCAAACACTATGACACCCTCCCGGTGATGGCAATGAACCTTGACTCATTTTTCTCCCTCCTGGAGAAGACAGAGAATCTCAGCTCCTTTTTCTCCCTCCTAGAGAAGATAGAGTACCTCGAGGACTTAACTTGAAGCCTCTCTTCTAAGAGAGCTTCCAAGGACTCACAAAGGCCATAAGAGGAGCAAGGGTGTAGCTAGCCTTGAGCAACCGTGCGATCACCTCATACTCCTTCCTCACACTCAACCTCACCTTCCCTTTCCTCTCAAATCCTAAATTTCTCAAAATCTCCTCTCAGAGTTCCTTCAGCATTCATACAATCCTCTCATAATTCTCTTGAGATTATCTAAAACTAACACTTAAGAATATGCTTCATGAAACCTTAATTATTCAAGTTGGTCATCACTATTCGTACATTATGATTAGAGTTCATACAATACGATCAGTTCAAAAACTAGACCCATCCAGTACGGTGTAAACAGTCATTCAAGGAAACTGTTCAATTTTTTTGACCATGTCGTATAATACGATCTAGAGATCATCCCATATGATTTATTTTATTTCCTTTATTTATCCGGATGATTCCTGGGTTGATTGCAAATCGTCATTATTAATCATCCCATACTGCACTCATTGTATAATACAGTTGGTTGATCTCAATGGGTCATTTAACACGATATAAATATCGTACAATACGATTAGTTCAAAAATCATGGTTTTGTTTGGTACGTTCTTTGGGATGACCAAATTTGTCGCTGTCAATTGTACTGTACGATCAACATCGTACAGTATAATTAGCTATCATTAATTAAACTATGATTTGATTCACTAATTATGGGGATAATTTAAGCAAGATTTTAAATATTTGTATAGTATAGTTAGTTCAAAAATCAAATTACAAAATCTTACTTAATTTAATTTGGTGGCTAGGGTTTTCAAATTATAATGAATCGTATAGTATGATTAGAATCGTACAATATGATTAGTTCACAGAAACTAATTGTTCAAATAGTCGTTAAGCCCACTCTTTTCTATAATGATCGTATATTTTGATTGTAACTCATACAATATGATTAGTATAAAATTTTAACTTTTAAAATTTATCTCACTCCCCTGTGTGTGTGCGTGATCACACAATTGCATACACTCTTATGTGATCATACTTATGAAATAAAAAATAAAATAAAAAAAAAATTACAGACTTTATTTACTTGGCATTCCTATTCTACCCATTATTGAGCTTTTAGTAGCCTTAACCAGTGTATGTCATACTTGTAATGTTAGTGCTCACAGACAGAAGAAATATCTAAAATATTCAATGAGAAAGTAACAACTCAATTGATAATATTTTTCATCAACAAAATCACAGACTAGGGATCCTAGATTGTAATGCATCTCCAAAACCCTAGCTTCTTCTTTCTATTTCCTTTTTCTCCTATGCTTTCCCTTCTCCTAGCTACTTTCTAAAAGAAAGTGATGAAATGAGATTTGGTTAATGGTTTTAGATATTTATTGAAATACTTAAATTTTGACTTAGCACAATGGCATTGGCTTCCCCAACATCGTTGTGTTCCCAAGGAAAATTCATTTCTAAAAATTTCTCATAGATAGAGACCTTAGTGTCACTCCCTTAGCTTTGTAATGCTCCTAAGTGTTTTTTAACAAATTGAGAAGGCAGCATTGGAAGGGCCAATTCATAATGCTCTTTACAACTTTAAATTTATTCTATCAAATAGAGAGCTTAGCGACACTACGTTCCCCATCCCAATGCCATTGTGCTCCCACATAAATTTTCTACTTATAATTTCCTTCTTAAATCAAATTCATAAAAATTTATAAATAAACTCATAGCTCTTAGTAGGTTTAATTCAAGTCATTGCAAATAAACCAAACATTATAACAATACATATTACAAATTATTTGTTTGAATGTTACTCTATGGATTCATCCCATATTGAAAAGGTTTACCAAAACCTACAAAGCATTTTTTACCTCTTTGATTTTTATTTATTTTTGTTAAACTTTTATTCCATAACATTAACCTATAGGGAAGAAATCAAATTTAATCCCCCCATGATTTATTGTACCTTGAATGAGAGGGAGTGAATGCATATCTGTCCTAAATCAAAAGTAAAAAAAAAAAAATCTATTTTATATTGTTATTGACCTCTTGAGGTCATAGTTATGAGCTTTCCCAAGGGTAAAAGTTCAATTGGGGATTGTGTATATAGTTTAAAATTCACTAAAAACATTCTTAGAATATTTTTCTTATAATTATGAGAAACTTTAAGAAACTAAACTTTTAGCATGGTTTATAATTATGAGAAACTTTAAGAAACTAAACTCAATTGGGGATCTACAAAATGATGGTGAAGAAAAGGACAAACTCAAAAACAATCATGCCCGAGATGACAACATGAACATCCTTTTAACTTTATAACCATGGATAGCCTTTAGCGCTAATCTTTTTCTCTTAAAACTAATGCAATAATGAATGAAAGAAAGGAGTTTTCATAATTATAATCATGCCTAAGGCATTGTTCTTTCAAGGTTATTCTCCCCTACTCTTAACGTGTTTCTTTTCAAACTAATAATCTAGTATACAATAACGAGATTTCCCTACTATAATTAGTCCTACCTAGAACGTTGATGAGAACAACTTTTTGAGTTTGTAGCAAGGGTTTCTTCTATCCTAGAGTAGCTTCACATAGATAGACCCAAATCATTATGTGCGACAAGATTTATGATAACAGAGAGATAATCTAATATCTTAGCTTTGATCTATTACGCTTACAAATGTAATAGGTATTGCAAGATAGATACTTAATTTATGTGGAAAACTCAAAAAAAAAAAAAAAAGAAAAACCAAAAAAAAAAAAAAAAAAAAAAGGTAAAAAACCATGTATCAATACTTAATTTTGTATATCATTGCTTACAAAAGATGCTCTTTTTATTGATTTAAGAAAGCATTGATACATGGTTTTAAATATGAACTACTAATGATGGATTCGAATGTGGGAGTTGGAAGAGCCTTGAAGCATTACAATTTTCTTTAAAAGAATATTTGTGTCACGCTCTAAAATTTAAAGTGGAAGAATTTTATTTATTTCTTATGTTCAATTAACACCCAATACTCATTTATAGCCAGATCATCACCAACCAGATAACTGACAATACGAGCGGGCTAATTTCATTTTGAAAGAAATACAAAAATATATAAATAACAAAATACAAAATTTCATTTCTTTAGTAGTCAATATTTATATTCTACTATAAGGCTCAAAGTCCAAAATAATATATACAGTAGTCGTTATCTGCCACAAAATAAAACATAAAATCAAATAATTAGAAAAAGAATTGGAAATAGAACTAAATTAGCATCACTATATAACCTCACACTACAAACTCCTTACCTTTACCTGAATTTACATAAAATCAAGTAACGAGCATATAGCAAACAAGTAACCAAAACTTACCACTGAAATCAATACAAGGTAAAAGAGAAACAATATGTTTTAAATTATATAAAAAAAATCTATGAATTAATATATGTTATATGCATCTATCACCTATATTAATTTATCAGTTTATCATATATCACATCTCAGTCTGTTAATCACAATTCTAATGTTGAGTTAATGTCATTTAGTCAATCAACCATTTAATCAGTCTTCATCATCCAATCAATCTTATTATTCATTCAATCAGATTAGTTAATCAATTATTTGTAAAGTAATTATATTAACATTCTTATCATGTATTAGTATTATTTATTATATATAAATACTATAATTATTTATCAAATATTTAAATGAGGGTATCTTGATCTTGCTCCTACCCTTATGACTCCTAATCAGTCTCCAACTCCTTGTAACTCTCAATCAGTGAATCACGTGGATAAGTCACTCCAGCTCCTCATGACTCCCGATTAGTTTCTAACTCCTTATGAATCCCAATGAATGAATTATATGGATCAGTCTCCCCAGTTGCTTATGACTCTTAATCAGTCTTTAGCTTTTTATGACTTCCAATTAGTGATCATATGAATTAGGGGTGCCAAAATGCGTATTCATGTCGAGTTTGGGTGAAACGTGAAATTTACCTGGGTCCAATTTGGTGGACCTAAACCCAACCCAGTTTAGTAAATGGGTCCTAAAGTTAGACACGAACCTGACTCATATGGGTTACTAGGTTGACTAGAACTGACCTACTAACCCACGGGTGCTAGAGTGCAGCACATAAGCATCGGCACACGCAACAACGGGACTGTGTGGCTGCAAAAGAGGGCAGGGCTGTGTAACTCACAAGGGGAAGAGGATAAGGGTGCATGGGTGCAGGTGAATGAAATTAGAGTGAGAACATATGTGTGATAGTGTAAGTGAGAGCACGTGGGACTACATGAGTGGGCAAGGGCAAAGTGTAAAACCCCTCAAAAGTTCATTTTTGTGAGTGCTGTTAGTCCGGACGAACTGGCCTTAGTACGGGACGAACAAAAGAAAATTGTAAAGAATCTGTATGGTTCGTCTAGACGAACCGTCGGGACGAAATTTGTCCAGAGAGCAAATCGACCAGGAACGAATGCATTTTCGTCTGAACGAATTTTGTACAGAGGGAAAATCGTTCTGGGATGATTTGGGATCGTCCGGGACGATTTGCATGGATATATATTGGATTGAGATATTTTGGGAATCCTTTGAAGAGAGAGAAAAAGCAAGAGAGAGAAAGAGAAGGAAAAGGAAGGAAAAGGACTGGGTTTTGGAACTCGTGGTGCGCTTTTTGTCCGACGCCGATGTTAGAAGAATTGTTTGTCTCGAAGTAAGGAATCTGAATCCTAATTCTGATTTCAAAGATTTTGAGTTTTGGTATTTTTCTGCTTAGTTTTGTGTTTCTGTTAACAAAAAAATGTGCATATCTTTGTATTGATGGAACTTTTACCGCGTAACTTTTGGTATGTTATTGAAATGATGATTTTGCACGATTTAAGTATTTTCTGGAAAGTTTTTACCGGATATTTTGAGTTATGTGCGCTTTTATAGAATAGGAAATTATCTGACTGTTGTAAAATATTGCTTCAGTACAAATAAAGCTTTGTAACATTGTTTTACACGATTTCTGGTAATTTGGAAATTTTTTGAAACTGTGTATTTTGACTCTATTTGGAATTTTGTCGACTATATGATATTTTAAGGGTTCTCCTTAATTGAGCTATTTGTATTTTTTGTTCTATATGAATGTGCATATATTATTGAATTACTGTTATTGTTACTGAAAGACAAGTAAAGACTGGTTGAATCATTGGTTGGAGATTGATAGACCTGACAGGATGGTGGGCCGACAGGCTTTCCTTTAAAAAGGGTTTGGTGTTATCATCTATTGATCATTGATACAACGATTGGGAGTCATAAGGAGATTATTCTGCCGACGGGCAAGAGTGATGACTCTTATTGATCCAACGGATACAACGATACATCGATATTCCAAGATTGAAAAACACCGTAATAGCCATATCTTTTACTTGTGGAGTAAAGGCTGGTTGAACCGTTGGTTGAAGATTGACCTGTCAGGATGGTGGGCCGACGGGCTTTCCTTTAAAAAGGGTTTGGTGTTATCCTCTATTGATCACGTGATACAACGATTGGGAGTCATATGGAGTTTATGTCGACGGGCAAGGGTGACGACTCTATTATAGCCAACGGATTACTAACATACTAACCTTGAAAAACGCCTTAACAGCCAGTTATTGTACTTATCGAGTTAGACTACTATACTGGAATGTATGTGTAAAATATTGTTCTTATGATCTCATTATTGATTTATTGATTTATCGATATTGATTGATTTATTGATATGGAATTGATTTATGGATTTTGAATGGATTTACTGATATTGAATTGATTTATTGATACTGAATGGCTTTACTGTACGGATTTATGAGTTTCCTGTCATTGCACGATTTCATTCATATTGCATACTGTACATGTCACTGAATACGGATACCGATATGGATATTGATATTGCATCGATTCATTGATACTACCGATACTGATACTACTGATTCATTGTACCGATCTTATAGCACGTGATACACCGAATACTGACCGATACATGTGATACAGGTGATACACCGAGCACGTGATCTAGAATTGATTTTACTACATTGATTGATTTTAACTTTCTTAACGATGTATTGATTTGATTATTTTATGTAATTCCATATCGATTGATATTATTGATCGGAATTCATTTCTCTTGATACTGACTGATATGATTGATTCGATGATTTCTTTATTGATTTGACGCACAGATTAATTTATTGAGCTTTATAAACTTTTATACTGTTCACTGATTATATCACTGATGATTTTAGATTCTATTGTTTATGCATTGATTATTGATTTCTACTATGCATTAATTTCTGATATTTGTATCTGCATAGATTCAATGATCATGTGCAAGCGACTATTATTGATTGACTGATTGACATGCGTATTGTTTCAATACCGTGCTTTGATTTCAGTTGTAGGCTTTGGTGACCTGCTGGGCTTTTTTTGAAGCTCATTATATGTGGTTAATGATTTCAGGTGCAGAGCCTCCCGCATTAAGCTTCTTTCAGACTCTAGTGTAGTTTTTCGTAGCTTTCGGTTCTAGCATTGTTTTGTAGCCCGAGTGGCTATTGTACATGTTCTTTTGGACGCTACTTTTGGACTGTATATATGTCATGTTGGAATGTGAATTATAGTATTTGTTTTCTATAATGCAATTATCATTTCTGGATGTCTGTATTGATCTGAGCAAGAAAGAAAAAAAAGAAAAAAAAAAAGAGAGAACGAATAAGAAGAAGAATGTCAGATGAATCTTTTCACTATAGATGTCTGAGACGTCACACAAAGACTCTTAATCATGAGCACGACTAAGCGGTAGCATGTTGTAGGTACAAAAACACTAAAAGGGTGAGGTGCCTACGCATGATGTGGGTCATACGATGTGATAAGTTAATGGTAAGCTATTATGAAACTCACTAAATTTGAAATATGCTTAAATTTTTTTATATAAAATTTATAATTATCCACTGATCTACACAAGTATATGTATCAATTTAGTAATAGGTTTTTATTGGGCGCAACAAAAAAATGCAGGTGGGAGAGAGTGATGCCCTAGCCGCCCTTTTTTCGCTTCCGCTTGTTTTTGCTCTTCTTCCTTGGCCGCCACCGGCCTCCTGCCGGTGGTTTCCATGGACTCGCTTGATCCTTCACTGTTTCCTCTTATGGCTCAAGCTTCTTCTTCTGTTTCTGCTCCTCAACCACGCGTTTTAGACCGTCTTTGGTCTAATATCATTTCGGCACCCGCTCCTTCGACGCCTCACATTCCTGTCTCTCTTATGGAAACGCCTGAAGAGATCATTCCATTCAACAAAGATTTTATAGAACCTGCGGCTGTGGAATGGAGCCTCTGTCTCGTAGGTTACTCCATTGGTAAGAGACCTTACTATGAAGCTTTAAAAGAAACGTCAAAAAGAATTTGGAAGCTAAAAGGTACCTTCCAACTCATTGCTCTCACAGATGGGCTCTTTCTATTAAACTTTTCTTTGCTAGAAGATTATAATATGGTTTAGGGGAAGAGAGCCTGGTTTTTTCATGGTAAGCCTTTCATCTTTCAGAAATGGACAAAAAACTTTAATCCTACTAGAGAAAATTTCTCTTCTGTGCCGATTTAGGTAAAAATACACAATCTTCCATTAATTTGTTGGAATTCGGAAGGAATATCAAAAATAGCTTCAAAGATTGGCATTCCAATAGCGGTAGATGCGTTAACTGCAGCTAAAACTAGGTTAACATATGCCAGGATTTGTATACAAGTTTCAATCACATCCTCTTTTCCAGAGAGTGTAGCTGTGGCGATAGAGGGAGATGTTATTAAATTGCAAGTTCAATATGAATGGAAACCCATTCCATGCACTTCCTATGCTTCTTTAGCTCATTCTACTCAGAACTGTCCCACAGCTCAGACCAATGTGGAGAAGGCCTCTAATCAGAATAGAGGACGCAGTACTTCCCGTAATACACGAAATCCACCTCATCACCGATCCAAATCTATTAAAGTAAAAGGGAAACTCAGCCAGATACTTCCAATTTGGAATCACATGTTGCTTCAGCTTCTAATCCTGTTCTAATGCCTTCTCAGGTTAATTGGGTTTCTAAAGATTCGATGCTTCCTGGAAAATCCTCTGTTGATGTTGTTCAGAATGACCCTCCTTTTGATTCTCAGCTTGCTAAAGCTAACATCAATAAATCCGAACTCATTCCCCCCAAAGAAGTGATCAACACAGATCCCCCGAACATTCCAAATCTAAATTCTCCTCCTGAGGATAGTACAGGGGATACAATATTAATTCAAACTCATTCTATCATTCCTCCTAATATGCAGATGAGTAATAAGTTTTTCACCCTATAGGGTAATGAGGAATTAGTCCTATCTGGGTCTGAAAATGACTGTACATCTTATTCTGAGCCTATTTCTAATTCTAGTGGGGGGAAAAGCAAATCATCCCAGCTGAAAAAACCAAAAGGAAAGGGTCCTAAAAAGCCGCCTCCCACCTCTACTAAGCGTAAATGATTTGTCCTTCCATAGCGGCTTGGAATATTTGAGGTTTTTCTTCCTCTAATAAGGTGTCTCATTGCAAAGCGCTTGTTCAAACTTTTCGTTTGGATATGTTGTGTATTCTTGAAAATAGAATACATGTTTCTAGTCTTTCTGACTTGAATTTTTTCAACAGTCATAAGGTTTATGATTTGGAATCTTGTTGCAACAATTTTCAATGTGTTAATCCAAGAAGAATTTGGTTAAAGTGGAATTTCGATACTTTGGTCTTTCAGCCTTCCTTCTTCTCTTCTCAAATGATTACTGGTATGGTTTATTATGGATCTTGCCCTCCTTTTTTACTTTCTGTGATTTATGCTTCTAATCAACAGAGTGAAAGGAGAGTTCTTTGGGAGGATCTTAGGTCTCTCTCTCCCACGGGGGGCATCCCTTGGTTGGTATTGGGAGATTTTAATTGTTGTCGTTTCCCCTCTGAAAAATTAGGAGGGAATTCTCTTCAGCAACATCAGCTCTATGATTTTAATAGTGTGATTTTTGACACTAAGCTTCATGATTTGGCTTCTATGGGTCCCTTGTATACTTGGTACAATCAAAAGATTGATTCTTCTATTCGCATACGTCTTGATCGTATGTTAGTGAATGAGTACTGGTTATCTTCGTTTCCATATTCCTTCTTTCTCATCAAAAACCCAGACGGATCGGATCACTGTCCTATTATTCTCAAATCCTGTGAGAAATCGGTTTCTAGACATCGTTTTCTATTCAAAAATTACTGGATCAAATGTGATCATTTCTGGTATATACTGTTTGATATCTTTGGGACCAAAGCTCAGGGGAATCTTCTTGTGGATTTGTCTTCTAAACTTAAACATCTTAAAATTGCTATTAGAGGTAAAAGTTGGGCTAATTCGAATCGTATGGCTGAGCAGTTAAAGTTCCTCAAAACAAGCAGCTAGATTGTCTTAATAATTTGAATTCTGGTGCAAATCTGGAGCAGAATTCTTTGGAGCTAAAAAGTGTAAACCTTAAGCTGGAAAGTGCCTCTTCCATGTGGTTTTCATGGATTAAACAAAGAGCCAAAGCCAAATGGCTTTCTCAGGGAGAAGAGGATCTGAAGTTTCTATATGTTAGAATCCGTCTGCGTAGGCATTTCAAAAAAATTGCTACTACTCTTGCCATGTCTATGGCTGATAATTCTACTTCTGATGCGGTATCAGAGTCTATAGCTTACTTTCAAAATCTTTTTAATTTACCTCATAGTAGGGATTTCTGTATTGAATCCTTCCCTCCTAGTAATGTTATATCTCCTGAGCTTGGTAGATCTCTTATAACTCCTTTTACTGATATAGATATCAAAAATGCTGTATTTTCTGGTGCTTCTAATTCCACGCTTGGACCTGATGGTGTCAATTTTGAGTTTTTTAAGGCTTCCTGGGTGGTTATTGGCAAGACTGTCTGCAATGCTATAAAAGGTTTTCATAATAATGCTTATATTCTTAGATCTATCAAGGCCACTGCTATCACTCTCATCCCTAAATCAAGCCATGCTGAATCATTATCTGATTTCCGTCCTATAGCCTTGTGTAACACTTCATACAAGATTATTGCCAAGCTTTTGGCTGTGAGGATGAAGTCCTTAATGGATCATATTATAAAAGGTAATCAAGCGGGTTTCATTCAGCACAGGATTTCAACTGACAATATCATACTTGCTAATGAAATTCTACAACGTTCTAGGAAAACCTCAAACTTTAAGCTTATGTGTATCAAACTTGATATTAGGAAACCATTTGATAGTGTATCGCGTGAATTCCTAATTGCTAGATTGTTGCAGAAAGGGTTTCCAGACATCTTTGTAGGGTGGCTAGATGCCTGTATTAAAGATGTCTGGTATTCTATTTGTATGGATGGAGCTTTGGAAGGTTTTTTCTCTTCTAGCTGTGGTCTAAGACAGGGATGCCCTCTTAGTCCGTATCTTTTTTGTATTGTGATGAATGCTCTATCTTGCTTACTGGATTGCAATCTTCATGAAAACAGCTTTGAGGCTCTTTCGGTTGGGGACTTTAGACTGTCTCATCTTCTTTATGCTGACGACTTAATACTCTTTGGTAAGGCTGATCTTCCAAATTGTGATAAGCTTACCAAAACTCTCAATGATTTTTCTGTTGCTTCTGGACTTCAAATTAATTATGAAAAAAGTCGTGTGATTCTGCCTCCCAATTGTGCTAATGTTGCTAGTTTGTGTGCATCTCTTAATATATCCAGCTCCTCTATCACCATGAGTTATCTAGGTATACCCATTTCTCCTTATAATCCTAAGATTGCCAATTTTTCTGTACTCCTGGAAAACATCATTATGAAGCTCTCAGGTTGGAAGGCCAAAGCTTTATCGTTTGCAAGTCGTTTGCAATTTCTTAGATACACTATATGGAATACTATTGCCTATTGGATCCGTGGAAGCATAATACCTAAAACTATTATAAAGCAAATTGACAGATTATGTTCTAAATTCTTATATTTTGGAGACTCTAATGCCAAAAAATTGCATTTAATTGCTTGGAGAAACACTTGTTTGCATAAGGATAAGGGTGGAATTAGTCTGCCTTCTTTGAAATCCCTACAGTTCAGTTATAACTGCTCTCTCATTATAAGGATTTACAATACTCATTATCCTTTAAGTGTTTGGTTATTCAATGCTTATACATCTCCTTGGAAGGATCCTATTACAAAAGCATCTGATTTTTGGAAAAATTTATGTAGAGATGCTGTTTTTGCTAAGCAGAATTTTCATTTTACTGTATATTCCACTTTTAAGTTCTCTCTTTATTGGGATCATTGGTGTAAAGATCTTACTTTTAAAGAGATTGGTGAAGCTATTCCCCTCCTATCTTCTTTTCCTGTGAATGAAAGTATTGCTGTTATTATTAATGGTGTACACTGGAACTTGCCGGCTGCTATGTCAGCATCTGTACACTCTGTTTTTTCTGATATTATCATTAAGGAAGGTGCTATGGACAATCTATATTGGGGAGATGGTAAGAAATGCAAGCATAAACACTTTAGAGGATTTTATTTTAAAGAGTACCCGCATGTTACATGGTGGAAGTTTGTGTGGCACAAAAGGAATATAATTCGTTTTTCATCTTTTTGCTGGATGGCTATTAAGGGAGGTCTTAAAATGGCTGATTCACTGACTATGAGGGGAATACAAGTGGATAAAATCTGTGCTCTTTGCCATTGCTTCGATGAAACTACTACTCATTTATTTTTTGAGTGTGATTATTCATTTTCTATTCTTTCTATCCTTATGAGAAATCTGGGGTTTTTACTCTTGAGGCCAAATATTCTCCAAATCTTTGAATACATTGAGGATACACATCATATGGACAAGAATTTCTACTTTCTTCTTATCTGTTGTGCGGTCTATTATATATGGCGTGAAAGGAATGATAGAAAATTTGGAGGCAATTCTGTTTCTTGCACTACTTTAACACACAATATCAAAACTGTTGTTCTTTTGAAATTTCTGAAGTGGAAAAATGCTGAAAATCTGTTACACTTGCTGTAATGTGGGGATTGCAGCATGCTGGCAAGTCTGGTGTTTGATATGGTTTGTATGTTACCTTTTGTTGTTTTGCTGTGATGGTAGCAAGCTGGGATTTTGCTCTGTTATGCTGGGAGCGTATTTTTCACTGGTTTGGCAGGTTTTGGATAGGAGGAAGACGGGCAATGATGTTAGAATTGCTTCTTCTTCTCCTTTGGATGGCAGGATAAGTAGGCTGTTTATTTTTGCAACCAGGTAGATAGAGACTGCAATTCCTGAGCCCGAGGCATCTTTGTCTTCCTCAGTTAGTTGTTGGCTTCTTCTCTTCCTTGGTTTTTGGATCTTTTTTTTCCTTCTCTGGTTCTTTTTTTTTTTTATAAAGTTATGTTCTTTTATTCTGGTTTTGTTTCTTGGGGATTTTGTTTTTGCCCCAGTTTTGGAGCTTGTATGCTCGGGTTAGACTGTTTCTTTAAGTTGTTTTTTCTTCTTCATTACATGTAACATGTTCATTTAATGAAAGGGCCAAGGACATAATTTTTCCCCAAAAAAAAAAAAAATCAGTAATAAAGTGGTACAGTGTCAAACCCAAGAAAGTGTTCTTCTAATCATGAGCACGACTTTATTTATAAAAAAATAATATAAATTTTTGTTTGCTGTTTGAATAAATACAAATATTTCAATTGAAATTAGATGAGATATCTTTTGGATAACAGTCGATGGCCCCATTTCTATATTTGGAAATGCAGTGCAGTTCGTTGTTTCTCTCCTTTGACAAGCAGTATGCCATCAGGTGTGACTCGAGAGCTAGGCTGACAGGTGACATAGTTTTAATATTGTTTTATAAAGCTATTTATAATATAAAAATTTCTTTAAAATAGAAAAAAAAATTAGTGGTGTAATGTCCCAAACAAAATTTAAATTGTTAAATTTAAGGCTTTATTTAAGACTGCAAAAAGTTTTCTGATACAAAAATTTTATGTTTAAAAAAATTTTATACTAAAAATTGCTTTAAAAATAGTAAGAAAGTCATCCATAACAAAATCTAAGGCTTCGTTTTAAACGATTTTCTTATTATTTTTTAAAACAATTTCTTAGTATAAAAATTAATAATTTTGTACTATAAAGCTACTTTAAGAAGCAGAAAGAGAGTCGTCCCAAACGAATACTAAGTTGGCTATAACTAAACTTGTTAGTTCGTCAATATCTTGTTTTTTAAACAAGATAATGTCTCTATGAACTTGCCCTAAATTTTACAAACATGAAAGAGGTTAGACCTGAGTAGGTGGCCCTTCAGGGAAGGCAGCACATTAGTAATGATAGAATAAGTGTAGTCACACTCAAAGAATAAATGACTGATGGTTTCAGAGAATGAATTGCATAATACACAGATAGGATTAACCAAAATTCCTCTCAGATTTAGATTATCCGCCGTTTTTAGACCATTAGATAAAGCCATCCAACAGTAAGTAGAAAACCGTAAAGCATGTTTTTTGTGCCAAACAAAGTGGTGTCAATTAACCTTTAGTAAGTGCTTATAGAAGTAGTTAACAAATTTTTTAAGACCATTGGATAACAAATGGAGTTATCCACCTAAAACTGCACCAGTACATCCTGAAGGGTATTGGAATGGTCAAAAGGAACCATCCAACCTTCCTCATTGAGAATAACATTCAACAAAGCATTGAGAGGAAATTTTCCTAACAATGATAGAAGAGCTGGCACTTCCTCAACTTTTTTTGCCTCCAACCCAATGGTCCCAATACAGAGAAATTGGGAAGTAATGAGAAACATTAAAACAGAGCATCTCCTTGGAAACCATAGCATGTATACAAAGAGTCTTCCAGAAGGGAGAGGCTCTAGACGATAATGGTTTCCAAGGGGATGTATATTTGGATAGGAGCCAGCTAGAAAGGAGGTTCGAATTATTATAAATTCTGAAAAGAAGCGCACAGTTATCCCAAATTGAAGAGCTTGAAAGGACGGGAGTCCCAAACCACCATGATGTTTCGGTTTACAGGTATTCTTCCACGAAATCATATGCAATTTCTTAAGGGTCGTGTCACCAAAATAAAGAAACTTGGCACAAAGTTTATCAATTTGTTATAAAATAGATTTGCGTATAATTGAACCTCTAATCCAATAAGCAATGGTGTTCCATATGGTAAAGCGAAGATATTGTAACCGTTCAGCAAAGGATAGAATTTTAGCCTTCCATCCAGATAGTTTGTGATTAGGGGTGTCAATATTTGACCCGACCCGAAAACCCGACCCGGAAAATCCGGGTTGGACCCGACCCGTTTGATAAACGGGTCGGGTTCGGGTTCTCTAATTCGACCCGTTTGATAAACGGGTCGGGTTCGGGTTCTCTAATTCGACCCGTTTGATAAACGGGTCGGGTTCGGGTTCTCTAATTCGACCCGTTTGATAAACGGGTCGGGTTCGGGTTCTCTAATTCGACCCGTTTGATAAACGGGTCGGGTTCGTTCGACCCGAACCCGACGGGTTGACCCGAATTGACACCCCTATTTGTGACAAATAACTTCCATCAACTCAGAAAAATCCGCCAACTTTAAATTGTAAGGGGATATAGGAATACCCAAGTATTTGATGCATTGGAATGAATATATATTTTTAAAGAAGAACAAATGGCATAAGCATTGGGACAGTTAGGAGGAAACCAAACATCATTAATGCAAGCTTCAACTCAGTTAATAAATAAACTTGGAATACCTTTTTGCAAGAGCCTAGCCAAAATGAAATCCCTAGAAACACTATCAAAAGCCTTTTTTATATCCAGTTTGGCACACATAGGTCTGAAATTGGAAGTGGTTCTAGAGTGAAATAATAATTCTTTTGCAAGAATTATATTGTCAGTGGGTATTCTCTTGTGAATGAGGACAGTTTGATTCCCTTTGATGATGATAGGCATGATGGGTTTGAGACGGGCAGCTAAAATTTTGGCAATGACTTTGTAGATTGCATTGCAGAGAGAGATTGGTCTGAAATCAGCTAAAGAAGAAGCATAATTGTTTTTGGGGATGAGAGTGATAGCAGTGTTCTTAACCACTTTAGGCAAATAGCCACTATGAAAGAAGGATTTGACAGCTTTACACACAGAGAAGCTAGTTAAGAGCTAGGTGCTCTTATAAAAATCAAAATTGAAGCCATCAGGTCCAGGAGAGGAACATGAGGCTCTCGAGAAAATGGCCATTTTAATTTCTTGGTTGGTAATGGGCTTGATGAGATTGTCAGCCAAATCATTAGGAATTGTGCTACCCGCTGGAAAAATCCTGATATCCCCAAGATGATGAGCTTGCGGATTATAAAGGTTTTGAAAGTGGTTAATAGTAGCTTTCACAACATCATTATAGGAGGAAGAAGCCGTTAACATGGTCAGAAAAAGTGCCAATTTTTTATAATGTTTTATGGTGTGAATTTTAGAGAAAAAAAACTTTAAGTCATCCTCCCCATGAGACATCCACTTCATTTTAGCCCTTTGCATGACCCAAGAGGTCCAATTGGCGTTGGCATGAACAAGCTGATTGCTAACATTTTTTAGTGCAAGGGAAATTTCTGGATTGTTATAATCCAGACTCAAAATATTGAGGAAATGTTCTTGCTTTTGTTGTAAATCCTCCAAATGTTTGCTCCAATGATTGGAATTGGCCCAATTTTTTCCTCTAATGGAGAGCTTCAAAAGTTTGAGCTTGTTACAAAAATCAACCAGAGGATGTCCAAGAGGTTTAGCAACGAAAATGGGAAAAAGAGTAGACCATAAATGGTCAGATTTTGCCCAATAATTCTTGTAGAGGAATCTGTGAGGGGAAGAGGTTCTCTCCCCAGGACGTAGAACAATAGAGCAATGATCGGAGCAGGAATGGCTCATGACAACATAGTGGGAGTTAGGGAAGGATGCTAACCAATCATCATTAACCAGCATCCTATCAAGCTTTATGTGGATAGGGGTATCCAATCTCTGATTATACCATGTGTAGGGGTTACCCATAGAAGCTAGGTCTTTAAGCTTCATATTGAAAATAGAGGCATTGAAATCATGAAGTTGACTTTGATGCAAAAAATTTCCTCCAAGCTTGTCAGACGGGTATCTATAACAGTTAAAATCCCCCATTAATATCCAAGGGGAGTCATCCGATGGAGCAACAACACTAAAATCCTCCCAAAGCTTTTTCCTGTCTTGATGATCATTGGAGGCATAAATAACAAATAAGGTAAACGGTCTAGCAAGCCCAAAGTTAACCAACCCAGAGATCATCTGGGAAGAGATGAAAGATGGTTTGAAGGAGATCCTATCACTGACCCATTTAATCCAGATTCTTCCAGAAGACGAGCAATGAAAATTGTTGATGCTAGCTTCCTTATCAAAGATCAAGTGATTGTTAAGAAAAAAAGGATCAGCCAAAGCTGAAATGTTGATACGATTTTCAAGGATACATAAAATGTCAAGCCCAGAAGACTAAGTCAAACGCTTGCAGCAGAAAACTTTATCAGAGGTGGAAAAGCCTCTAATATTCCAGGCTGCAATGGAGGGACAGATCATTTGTTCTTTGAGTTTGGGGGCTTCTTAGCTTTCCCCCTAGCAGATTTCGTTTGAATGGTTGCCTTGTCATTGTGTGATGATTTGTCATGAAGCTCCTCTTTGGAGAGAGAAGAAGTTTCGGTAGATAGTGTGTCTGGTTCAATGTTGTAAGATTGTAGAACATCAAATCTATTTTTTGAAGTCCGGCATGAGGATGTCTTATTGTTGGAAGTTTTTGGAGGCATCTCCAATTGCTACTCTGAGGATAAGTCAGTTGTAGAGTTCAGATTAGGAATGGAGATGTTGTTCTGAACTTCGGGTGTAGGTTTAAGGATAAGATCGGTGGAGGTGATGGGAGGAGTGGGTGAGGAGCTATGAAGGGGAATGGTGGAAGTAGCATTGCCGGGGTTGAGGATAGGGGCATTAAGGATGACTTGTGGAGGAGTGAAGGATGTGGAGGGGATGCCAGATTTGGAGATTGGGCTCTGTGTTGGTTGGGATTGGGGCTGATTGATTGGAGGAATTTTTTGAGGTGATTTCAAGGTTGGGAGAGAGGGGGGTTGAGTGGAACTTGGTCCTGGTTGGGCTTTTGGGTTAGTTGGTCGAGAGTTGGTTTTGTTCCTAGGTGGACGAGAATAGCTGCGACCTCTATGAGGAGGCACAATGGGAAGGTTAGGATTGGGATTTGAAGGGCAGGCTCTAGAGGAATGGGCAATGGAGTTACAGTGAGTACACAACTCCGATTTCCATTCATACTGCGCTTTGAGATGAATCACAATTTCATCTAAAGAGATAGGGATGGATTCCAGAAATTTAGTGGAGGAAACATGAATGCATATTCGGGCATAAGTTAACCGGGTTTTTGCTGCAGTTAAAGCATCAACTGCAATCGGGATTCCAATTTTTGATGCGATACGTGAAATTCCATCGGAGTTCCAGCAGACCAGAGGAAGGTCTAAAATCTTAACCCATATCGAAACAGAATCGAAATTCTCTCGAGTCGGCTGAAAATGGGGAGTCCATTTTTTAAAAATAAAAGGTTTTCCTAAGAAATACCAAGCCCCTTTTGACCAAACCATGTTGAAATCTTCCAAAACCGTGAATTTAAATAAGAAAAAACCGTCACTTAGGGCAATGAGCTGAAAATTACCTTTCAGATTCCAGACTCTTTTGACTGTCGAGAGCAGAGATTCATAGTAAGGGCGCTTACCAAGCGAATACCCAACCAAACAGAGTTCCCACTCGGGAGAAACAGCAGCAATCTTCTCTTTATCGAAGGGGATGATTTCCTCTGGAGTGTCCAGGAAAGAAATCAGAAGGGAGGAAGTTGGAGTTTCAGTGTCCGCCATGATATTTAGACCATAACCTGTTCAGGGTCGTGGGGACAGAGGGGGTGGTAGATGAAGGGAGGGGTGGGAAGTTGAGAGGGGAAAGGGAGGGGTCCATAATGGTGGAAGAACCTGGCCGACGCCAGACCAAGGAGATGGAGGTCCACGGAAAATCGCAAGGCGGCTAGGGCAAACTCTTCGCGCATTGATCTCTACAAATATTATAGCACCGATCCCGACGCTTATTCTGTATAGTTGTTATTATAAGTGTCACGAAACTACACTTTGACTTTTTATTTAGGAGGTTTTGAGTTCTATAAGAGAAGCTACACCCAAACCTTAGAAAAAAAAATTGCAAAATACATATGTTACAATCACATGAACAAAATGATCAGAATTCCACCAAGTACAAGTGGAAAATTATCTTTAGGCGAGTGACTATGGCTCACCTTGGCCTGTTGGTTGAGAGCTTAGGCTTTCAACTAAGAGGTCTTGGGTCCGAGTCTTTGTGTATGCGTTGTGTGTATGAGTTTGCCTTAAATGGCCTAAATGTCCAAAAAAAAAACTATGAGTACTGATTAAGTCAACAAAGCAACTAGCTCTGAGTAGGCATATGCTAGTTTCAGATATTGACTAGGCAAGTACTCCAAATAGGATCAGTGACTTTTAGGGTCAGTAATCCCCTTAGGTTGTAGCACGTAACTCTACAGATGAGTCAAGCAATCAACTTAGGCTTCATTTGGGACGGCATTCTTATAACTTCTTAAAGCAGCTTCCTAGTATAAAAATTATAATTTTTGTATTAAAAAGCTACTTTAAGAAACAGTAAGAAAGTCGTTCCAAACGATGCCTTAGTGGCTCCAACTCAGATAATATAGCATTATACAAAAATAAATAATCATGAGAAAGAATTTTCTTAGTTGATGTAGAGTATTGTTTTACTTATAAGAGTCAAAAGATGTCTTGGATCTTTCATTAGAGAGAGAGTTGAGCAAAAGAAACAAATCACCTCTTAAAGTAAGACTAATTACTTTCCTGCACTAGAGAGAATTGCATCAAATAAGTTTTGCATTGTTCTCCTAAATGAACCAACGGTGCATCTAATTGTGAGTAAGCTTTTATCCGCTAGCAGAGTTTTTTTTTTTTTTTTAATAAAACTCGCAAAGGGGTAACTCGATAACTATAAGAAAATTACAAACTTTAAAGAACAACCAGCTCTCTAAAAGAACAAACTTTGAAAAAATACTACGAGCTGACGTTCTACCTATTACAAGAGAAACAAAAGAAAATAAGGCAACAAAACAAAACTATCAGAGCACCAAGAAAAACCAAAATCTCACAGCCACACGAGCCACCCAAAGCACCACCAGAAGAGACCCAAGGGTCCAAGCAACAACTGAGACGACAAAAACACGATTCAAAACAAATGTTACCACCCAAAAGACTCAGTATGGCAATCCTGTACCGGCTGAGTAGCGAAGAAATAACCATCCATTAACAGTTGTAAGCCACACAACAACCAACCGAAGTATGAGAAAATTATAAGCTAGCAGAGTTAGAGGTTATATCTCTTTAGGTTTAGGGTAAAAGATTTATGGTGGCGTCAAAGATTCCCATTGATAGTTTTTTTAGTAGAGTTTTCACTAAATGCATTAGGCATGGCTTCAGTGAGATAGCTTGGAAACAATAAGGAAGAGTAGACTGCAGAGGCTGTCAAAGAGATGCCCTTATTATTGGGCAAACATTTAGGTCAAGAGTTAGTTCCCTTACGCTCCCACACACGAGCATGCTCAAAGAGCAAATGACACCGCCAATCTAACTGTTCCCGATTTTCCCAACCTTACTCGCTAGCATATTGGAGGGTCTAAGCACTAGATCATCGAGTTGAAGGTTTTGTTTCGGACGGCTTTCTTACTGCTTCTTAAAACAGTTTTTTACTTAAAAATTTTTAATTCTTATATAAAAAAAATTACTTTCAAAAACAGTAAAAAATCCATCCCAAACGAAGTCAAAGTCTTCCCTAGTCGCTGTGTGAGATCTTGTTCGACTGAGGAGAATAAGAAACTCATCTCCTTGGAGGAGAAGGCCTGTTCCTCTACTATTCTCAATTACTATAATATGAAACTATAACAAGGGGTTACACTCAGAAAAAAGTGTGAACTATAATAAAACCTTCTCTTCCATAGTAAAAATGTATAAATAAGAATATTGAAGAATCTAATTTAGTGTGGGTTTCGAAAATATTATAAGTTAGAACTAAAATTAGTTTTTTAATTCATGTGGATGATATATTTTTGGCCTGCAAAGACAGATAATAAACAAAGGTCAAATAAGTTTTGAAGTCTAAATTTGATATGAAGGATCTTGGTGGTATTAAAAGGATTCTTAGAACGCAGATTCAGAGGGACATAAAATCAAGAATTAAAATATGAAATCACTTGTATTTGTTATCAATAAAGAGATTAAGGCTTTGTTTGAGACGGCAAAACTTATAATTTTTGTACTAGAAAACTACTTTAAGAAGCAAGAATAAACCATTCCAAACGAAACTTAAGACTAAGGTTTCCCCATGGACATTAAGTTCTTCGAATTTGAGCTAAATATATCTTGCAAGTTCTTCTCGATTGATTCTTGTAGCTATATTGGGTTGGAATATTTACAGTAACTATTTCTCAAGGGTTTAGCAATTAACAGTGGCCATTATCATTAGCTAAGTGTTAAAAAAGTATTTCAATCAAAATTTTATTGCTGTTTGTTTACTGTTAAACTGTGGATGTTATTCCGTTGTTAAGGGTTCAAATTTTGGTTAAGAGTAATTATATATGTTATTTAACTAAAAAAATTACTTATTCAATTTATATATGCAACAGCTCTTTTTTGTTCTGTGTAAGAAATTTTGTTATCATTGTTGTTCAAGCAGAAAAAGTAGATTCTTATCAATTTACCGGGTAATGACTTGACTGAGGGCCTCAAGTTGTCAGTTCTGCTGGCTATTGAGATCAAACTTGGAGATGTGCAGTAAACTTTTAGGATAAATGCAGAAGATGATCGTCAACTTTCAAAAGCTGGTATGAGTTATTGCTGCAGCTTTGATTTTCCTGAACAGATGAGCCTGCAGAAATCATGATAGGAAGCATGAATGGAAGTTCGTCAAGGGAAGAAATTACCTTATGCAAATTCATATACAGCGTTAAGCATTCCAATAAATAACTCGTCTGAACTTGAAAGTTCTTTAGAATAATGAAATTAAGCATAAGGATGTCAATTTAACTTATAGAAGCTTGGTAATCAAACCAATTACTGCAACATGCAGACCCTGCATAATGGCTAGCTTAAATTGAAATTGAACAGGGCTGCCAATCAAATTGGACTGGCTTAAAATCAAAGTAGAGTGCTTTTAAGTGTATGAAAGCATGTATTAAACCTTTAGCTAATCCTGGATCTACTTAAGATTGGACTGAAGAGCATAGAGACAATCTTAATTAGGATTGGATCATGGATAGATTTCAGAAAGTACTTAAACCAACCCAAAAAAGAAAGGACTGGTAAAGCAACTTTATAAGAACCGAGCTACTAATCCAAACTGAAATTATAACAAAAGCTGTGAATAAAAAGAAAATATATAATCTAAATGACAAACACTAAAGAAAAAGAAACTAGAATCATAATATAACGTATTTTTTTAAGAAGTTTAAATCTGCCACATCTAAAGAAACAAACAATTAGATTGTGAGTTGTGTGAAATCTGATTGTCTTGATCAATCGGTTTGTACTAATGTCTCGGATCTAAATTCAATGTATTGTATGTTGACCTACACATCAATTACGCGCGTAAATGAATGAAATCGGCGACAAAAAAGATGCACGCATCAGTGAGGCGCGTCACTTGAAGGGGTAAATGACATCCAATCATCGAACGGATTGTGCGGTTGCGATCAGACCGTCGAATACCCCTAAGGGCATCTCCAACCGAAAAACTCATTTTTCACTCCAAAATGCAGTAACTTGACTCCAATCGAACTTCATTTTCTAACATAAAAAAAAGAATATTCCTAGCATATTCTTTTTCTTATTTTATTTTAAATTTTTTTAATCAAATGTTTATATTTATCAATTTTAAACCTATTATAATTTTAAAAATTATGTTTCTTTTCTCGATATAAAAAAATTGGGATATTAATATGTTCTAAATAAGCAAATATATATTTGATACAATTAAAATTACATTAGAACACAGGGGTGAGGTCGGACGGTGGCAGAGGTAAGAACTTCAATCCCTCTCTCTCTCTGTACGGGATCGGGATCAAGCCCTCACAGCCGGCGGAGCTCCTGTTACTTTCGATCAAATGTTGCACTTCCAATCTCGACAGGAAGGGGAAGTCGGCGCTGGAGCAAAGTCGATTGGCAGGGAAGGGGCGGAAGAAGTAACGCAAGAGGGAGAAAGTTACTTCGAAGCCAGCGAACTCCCGCTCCTGCCTCCGATCAAATTGTCGTTCCTTCCGATCCGACGGGAAGGGAAAGCCGGAGATAGAGAGAAAGATCGAGAGCGAGAGAGATTGCTATTCGCGTGGAGCAGAGCGTGGGAAAGCCAGGGCACACAAATGACGAGCTCGGCTTCATTTTAACGACGCGAGGCCGTCATGTGTGAGGCGACATCGACGTGCGAACTGGTCGCGACGTGGGGGCGACGTGCTCTGTTAGCGACGTGCATCGTGGGATCGCAGGGAGTAGGTAGGATTTGAAATTAATTTTTTTTGGTTTTCTTTTACTTAACAGAGGTCAACAATCGGCAATTGAATGCCGGCAGTTTTGCCGCTCGGTTGGGAGGATGGCGACACGGCAAACAGCCGTTTGTAGTATGGCTGGAGACGGCCTAAGTGGAAGCCCCTCACAATCAAATCGTACAAGATAGGTCAAAGGGGAAGATTGATACTTGAAATTGACGTACGACGTCGCCCCAAAAAACGTGTGATCGCGAAACGAGCTTCGGCCATGTGTTCGGAGCGTCGTCAATACTTAAAAGTAACTATAAATTTATTCAACTGAAGTCGCACGAGTAGATCGGCATATATCTCGAGGAAACGACGTGTAAATCAAGAAATCTGACGTGTGACGTCATCCAAACGACATCCGATCATAAAATGGACTTCGACGTTACACTCGGAGCGTCAACAATACCTAAAATAAGCTGTAATTTCATCACATGAAAATCATGCGCACGAATTGATACGGTTTCCGAGGTGAAGGGGCACAAATTTTGAGAAAATGCATGAAAATCAAAAAGAATTCCTCTATTGACGATTTTTATATTTTACTAATAATAATAATAATCAAGCAAACAACAACATCAAGCCTTTGTCCCATTACGTGGGGTCGGTTACATGAATCCTTCTTCACCATTGCGTCCTGTTAAAAGTCAAATTCTTATTTAAATCTAATAAAGAAAGATTATTTCTAATATTTTCTAACCAAGTCTTTTTAGCTACCTCTACCTTTCTTAGCATGATTCAAATCCAATACCTCAACTTTCCTAACAGGGTCATCGGAAGGCCTCCGTTTAACGTGGCCAAACCATTTAAGGTTACTCTCTCTAATCTTATCTTCCACTGGAGCTACTTAAACCTTTTCCTGCACCAGAGCAAAGAACTGTTAATAGAAATCTCATTCCCAACTAGTTTGGAAACATTCAAGAAGACAGTCTTTGAACTTTCTCCATTAACAAATCCAATCTCGCAAACCTCTCTACTGGTACCAGGACAGAGCCTTCCCCTCCAGACATAGAGCAACTACGGTAAGTTTTTCATTATCTGTCAATCCATTTATAGCAAAATATCACACCACCTGTAAATCCACCCGTGAGCATCTTCTCTCTCAAAAATCAACATCTTCTCCCTCAAAAATCAGCATCTTCAACTTTCTTACCCTAGGATCACCACAGCCCCAATTGCTTCATCCTCCTCCGATGTAGCTGGTGTTGTGATCCCTCCATGTTTCTCTCTCCCACAAATTAGCTTTCCAATCTTCACCAGCCATACCCTTCACCGATTTCCCTCCTTAAAATGGCTCCAAAGGTTACATCTCCTCTTCTTCCCCAAAAATTTTCACCTATTGATCCTCCCTCATTGTCCCTATATTATAGTTTTCCCAACTTCATTGTCCGATCAACGATGCCCTTGCCTCCAATAATGCCATATTGGCTTGAAACTCAAACATCATTTTCATTATCACTTCCAGATTCAAAAATATGCCCTCCATTGTTGAAATTTGCTCTCTAAATTCAAATTTTAAATTTCTAAATTCTCCATCAAGCCTCTCTTCCAATGCATCAGCCTTCTTAGCCGCCATAGGATTCAAAAAAGGTGCTCCGATACCAATATGATAGGAATCTGAAATCCACACAACAACAAAAAAGCAATAACGCAGAGAAAATGCAACAGAAATCAGTGAGAAAGAATGAGATTATTGGATAATTTTATTGATATCAGCACAACAAACTAATATACAAGATAATCTACTATTCGAGATATAGATCAACTCTCCACAAACCCTAGGCGCCACTAGGAACAACTCCAAAGAAAATTGCTCCAAACCACAAAACCACCTCATGAAAATAAAATCACCTAATTAATCTTAAATAAACTTACCTAATTCCCTCCCAATTTTGATTTTCTATGGAAAGAAATTAAAGGTAAAACTAATCTCTTTTGAGGCCTTGCCTGCCGCCACACTTGTGGGGCTCACAGGACTCTTTTGCCCGCCAGCCAGACCGGCCCCCTTTACTGGGGCCGGGTTTATTGGCTGGACCGGCTTAGTTGGTCCATCAAATTATTACTTCTAAAAGTGATTGTACTAAATGTTTAGTTTGTGCACGTGTTCTCTACACATAGTTAATGAATGAATGGATCATGGTGCACCTGGTATCCCAAGCATAACAATTTCCAGGTTATTTAACCATGTGTGATCACTACAACAAAATTAAAGCAAGCTCAATGAACTAATGAACGTTGAGTATAGTGGTGGCCAGTGCACTGCATGACATGAGCCATGGACGTCTAAAACCATCTGGGTGCAAGCTAGGTAACAAGTGGATATATATATATGATATAACAAAGAAAGACATCCAGCGTTCTCGTCAAAAGAAATCTTATGAACATCAAAATAATATGAAACATATTGGCGGTGATGATGAAAAAAACCAAAGCATGGGAATTTTGAAATGAACTCACTAGATGAAGAATGTATACCGATCCTAATCCTCGATTTGGCAATGCAACATTTATAAAGTTGATCCATCCTTCAGTCTCAAAGTTTAGCGGACAAATATTAGGTCAAGTTTCGTAAATGCTACTAAATCACCATTAAGCCAACCAAGCTACCAATAATCCAGGCAAGAACAATGGCCACCCTTGAAGTGATGATAACGATTAACATCTCTTATTATGATCTCCCGATTCACAATCTGTGAAATGAACTTTATAGCAACGTGACAGTCCTCACAGACTCGAATGTTCTTCTTAACCATAAGCTTTGTCCCAGGTGGAGTACTGATCAGCCCAAATGCAATAGCCAACCTCTCACTATGGCTTCTAACCATGTTCCTCTTCTCATCATCACTCACATTATGGAACACAGGCATTGTATCTGGTACATAACCTGCCTGTTGCATGAGCCCCTCCAATATTTCTAGCTCCCCATATATCTCCTTGGATTGAGGATGAGAAAGATCCCCAACAAGAAAAGCATGGTCCTTGTTCTTGACTTCTATCCAGCTACAAGCTACAGTCTTCTTCAACCCTCTATCTGTCATCCTCTTTCTTATCTTAGCTGCTTCTTCCCAATTCCTAGTCTGGCAATAGATGTTCGATAGAATGACATAGTTTCCAGCATCATCAGGCTCCAACTCTATTAACTCCCTCAGTGCCTTCTCTCCTAATTCAATATCCCCATGAATCTTGCATCCATTCAATAAAGCACCCCAAACTCCAGAGTCTGGCTTCATGGGCATCTCCTTAATAAGTTGGTGAGCTTCTGCCAATCTTCCAGCATGACCAAGGAGATCAATCATGCAAGTGTAATGCTGCACTGTAGGCTTGATTGAGAAATCTTGCAGCATGGAATCAAAGAATCTTCGTCCTTCATGCAACAGGCCAGCACGACTACAAGCTGATAAAACTCCAACAAATGTAATGTTGTCAGGAAGCAGAATAGCTTCCTTTCTCAGCTTATCAAACAGCGCTAGAGCTTCATCAGCATGGCCATGCATGGCATAGCCCGAAATCATGGCATTCCAAGAAACAACTCTTTTTTCAACAAGTTGTTCGAATAGAACACGGGCAAGCTGAACAAAACCACTCTTCGCATACATATCGACAAGAGCGGTGTTTACCTTGTCTGCTGAGGAAAATCCCATCCTCCAACTAAACCCATGAATTTCTCTTCCTCTCAACAGAGCAGCTGCATCAGCTGAAGCTGAAATCACTGTCACAAGAGTTGCCACTGAAGGTTTGAAGCCTTCCAATGCCATTTTGCGGAACAGGGATAGAGCCTCTGAAGGATGTCCATTTTGTGAGTATGCAGCAATCATCGAGTTCCAAAGGACAACATCTCTGTTCAAGATTCTGTCAAACAACCTCCGGGCATCAACGACGGAACTGCACTTCGAATACATGTCAATAAGCCCAGCAGCCACAAAGACATCTAGCTCCCATCGCGTGAGCACTGCAAGCTTGTGGATTTCCCTACCATTATCAATGTCGGAGAGGGCTGAGCAGGCCTTGAGGACAAATGGGAAAGTGAAGTTATCAGGTAGGATCCCATGGTCCAGCATTTGGTAGTAGAGCGATACAGCGGATTCAAAAGGGCCGTTCCATGCGTAGCCACGAATAAGAATGTTCCACAAGAAGATGTTTCGTTTAGGAATTCTATCGAACAGGCTGTGGGCGTATGGGAGATGGTTGCAAACTGAGTAGAGATTGACAAGCTTCGTAGCAAGAACTGTGTCAAAGCCAAGGTTAGAAAGTAGTAGACGAGCGTGTAGCTGCTTCCCAGGTCCGATGGCCTTCCGCGAGACAAATGATTGGAGGAGAGAAAGGTAAGCGTGGTAATTGTTAAAGGATTCAGCATCAGAAAAGTTGTAATAATCTGAAAAAATGGGATTCGTGGTGGGAAGAGTGTGAAGGCGGCGAAGGAGTTGGTTCAAAGGCGGAAGCAAAGTTGTTGATATTCTTCTTCTTATTATCATCTCATTTGATATGAAGTTGACGGAGGTAAAAGGTACATTTGTTCATAACAGGATGGGCGAGCAGGCGGGATAGAAGCTCACATAAGACAGAGGAGGAGAACGATGGAAGAAAAGGAGCCAATCAGATAAGGGAAACAGCAGCGGGTGGAGAGCAGAAGCGAGAAGAAGTTCACGGCGTCGGCCACGGCGCATGGGAAGAAACGAAGAGGTGCCTTGATGACCATCAGCGAAGAGAACGGGGGATCGAGACAAAGAAATGGTGGCGCTGGCGCAGGATGAGGACGGCGGCCAAAGAGAAGGGGAAGGTTGGCGGTGAGCGTAATAGGGGAGGAGAGGGAAGAGGATTAGAAAAAGAAGGTTTTTGCGTTTGAATTAACGGTCCGAATGATTTTTTAGTCAGATTCCAACGATTAGGCTCCGAATGACTTGAATTCTTCTGCTTCTTTTCGCCTGTTTGGTCCTTTTCTCTCACTCTATGCTTCTTCATTCATTTTCTTTATTCTATGTCCTGTTTTTTTAAATTTCCTCACTTCACAAGTTCACCCGCACAACAGCGACACAAGGAAACTCGGTTATAAAGCCAAACACAACCTTTCCCATTCAAACCTCCCATTTGCTCATTTAAGAAACCTATTTGCTGATGTTAAGGGGGTTGAAAATTTAAAATAAACTTAGATTCAAATACAGTTTCAGCAAGCTCAAATTATCCTTGTCATAAATAGTTTACTCTGGATAATTTTCTTATTATTTTATTTTTCATATCTTTATCATATATCCATTTTATTAATGATTTTCAAAACTTTTTGAAACCTCCAGTTTAGTGTAGCGGTAACTTTTTATAAAGATGATTGTAAAACTATTATGACATAAAATTTCTTAAAAAAAGAAGTCAAATTGATACTATGATGGCAATCTGAAAAGCAAAAGGTAAAAAATTTATCCCAAATAAAAGCTTAATACGATAGCTATAAAAAAGGTTGTTTTCAGAATTCTTAAAAACATATATCTATAATACTCATAACAACTTTTAAAAAAATTGCTTTACAAAAAGCTATAGGAGGCTCATATAATCCCTAAAGTGAAGGTCTATGAAAAAGTAATGATTCAAATGCTAGAATAGTCATGCAGCCAAACGCCAATGCAGACTCATCAAAGAGAATATTAAGAAAGAATTCAGCCAACATTTTTTTACCCTTCCCTGTATCCATGATATCCATAACTTTGCCCTTCATGCTTCCAACATATTGGAGAGAAGCAGCTGCTGCTAGTCTTACAGCAATACAAAATTTTTTTATAATGTATTTATAACATGTACATTTTATATGTCAGAGAATCGTTTCAACAGCAAAGCTCACAATAAAGCCCAAAAAGGCACCAACAAGGACCTGAATCTCATTGTGCCCTACTGATTCATTCAACGGCTGATAAGCGCTGTAGGATTTCTTTGATGGTTCTTTGATATCAACTTCTAAACTAGGCAGTGTGTTCAATCTACTTGCTCTAGCTCCAGAGCTGCTGTTCAGTTGGTAAGGTTCTGATTTTCCAAGATAGGAATCTGGATTCTCTGAAACAGAAACAAGAGGTGTGACCTCTTTGGAGTTTATAGAGGATGCTCCAGATTTAGATTCCTGCTGTAGTTTGTTCAGAATCTTCGCTTGGTAGCCCACCTCTCTTCGAACTCCCTGAATTTCACAGATGGAATTTGAGAAAACAAGGCACCTTTTGCTTTGAAAGAACTAAAAGAGAGGAAATGAAAATGAAAAGAATATGGAATTGAGAGAAAATATACTTATTCTTTATTGTTTGTTTGATGGGAAATTGAGTTTATATTTCGTATGAGAAGTGTCCATGTGAGTCACAATGATGACTGTGATAGGAACCACTTGTAGATCTCAAGTAACTCCTATCAATTTTAGAAAAATGAACGAGAAAAATCTTCCACACTCTAAAAGAAAACAAAAAAAACAATAATTTTATTGCAATAATCAAATAGAACGGAAGAAATAATAAGATACAAGTGATCCTCTATTCTAGAGGAGGATCGATCTCTTCCAATCTCTAGACGAATCTAGAGCCCAAAACCTAAACCTAAGAGATCCCAAAATCAGCCAAATTCCATATCCCCTAACCCTAAGAAAACAAACTATTTAATGCATACAATTCAAAAGAAAATATCTAAACAACCCCTACATTCAATTTCCCTCCTAAACTTTCTCAAAAATCTTTCCTAAATCAGCCCGGTGGAGGTTTGCGGTCCGCTCGGTCTCTGCGGGAGAGGTGGAACCTCCGCCTCTATTCACCTGGGCCGGTCCCGTGTGGATCGGCTGGACCGGTCCAATGAACCGGTCTAACAATACTCGCCTCCCAAAGATCCACCTTGTCCTCAAGGTGAAAATATGCTCATGTTCCCGTGAAGGTGGTCATCCTTGAGGTGGCTGAAAAACCTTACCGAATTGTTGAATCAAGGGCTGTACCGAAAGAGAAAAATCCCCTCCCTCCTCCAATCTGTATAATCCCACCAGATAATCTTCCCCCACCTCTTGTATGTCCATAACCATGGTCTTAAGTGATACTATGGCTTTGGATAGCCCTGCATCTCCCCTTATAACCACCTTTCTCCTATTCACCATTAATTTCATTGTCAGTGCTTCCCAATTGTCCTTGGTTTTCCCAAAAGTTTGCAACCACTTCATCCCCAGGATGACATCAGTACTTCCTAACTCTAGTGGGAGAAAATTCTCCCTTACCTAAATCCCCTAGATGGTCAACACCACTCCTCTACAGATCTCCTGATCTTTCTCCACCTTCCTTACACCCATCATCACCCCATAATAACTGGTGTCCACCAATTTCACTCCCAGTTGGTTGACGACTGTGGGCTCCGAAAATTCGGCCCTGGCCTCCGCCTGCTTTTCTTTTTATTCGACGAGGGAGTTTTAACTGATAAGTTCCGAGGTAAATTTTGGAAGGCAGATGGGTTTGTAAATAAGACACTACCCAGAGATTTCGCCCTCATTTTGTGAGGACTTTATGATCTGAGTTCTGGTTTCCTATAGGCGCAAACCCCTATAGTTATGAATGTATTAAGACAAATATGACGGTCGCCACAACCGTATATTTGTTTGTTGGTTCGAACCCTGTCGACTTCTATTGACCCGCATAGAATGATCGGTTTCGAACTAGAATTCACTTGTCATCCCGCGCAGCATCCCTAGACATCACGTGTATACCAATAACACGCTCGTCGGGGCCCATGCGGGTGTTTGGAGGCATTTTATAATTAAACCCTGTCGACTCCGTTTAACCTGTTAAGGAGGATCGGTTTTAAATTTAATAACCCGTGCAACATCCCTAAACGTCACGTGTGTACCAATAACACGCTCGTCGGGGCCCTTGCGGGTTGAGATTGTATTTTCCCCTTTAGTGTACCTATGTGTATACAATTTATAGTGCACGTGCAGGGATATTTTAAAATATTTGTAGACGCCTTCTGTCTGCTTGTATGGAGGTTGCAAATCCGGTGGCGTCATAGTAGCTTCTGAATAGAATTGTCCGCTCCTTCGTACAGTTAGACTGTCGTGCACTACTTGTTGCCTTCTGCAGGTGGATCGTAGTGCACTAACGAGTCTCCTGCCTTGGATCGTATGAGCTTGCACTTGTTGTATTCTTCATGCGTTTTGTTGTGATTTTTTTGGTCTTTTTAGTGCATCTGCTACTGCTGCATGTAGGTAGGTAGATGTCTTCCTTCACAGACTAGGATTTACTTCAGGATACGACATTTACTGAAGTCTTTCTATATCTATCCACGGGTGGCATGTTATACATACATCTGTATTCGTAGAGAGATTGTACGTATTGCAGATCTTTTGGAATTGAATTGTTGCTGATCATACGAACTTCCACATTCTACTCCATGACTTGTGCGAAATCTTCTTCTATTGTTTTTCTTGTAAGGTTGAATATGGTTGACTGTATGAGTGTTACAACATCCACTATTATGCTTATTGTAACCTCTCAATATTTATAGAAAACTACTGCATCTATCCACAAATTAGCTTGTCATGGATCAGAGGGGCATCACCATACTCATTGTATGTTCTTTATCATCGCTACAACCTTCCTTGCTATGTATAGGTTAAGTGTTGCATATATGACGGCTCTCTTTTTTGTAGTGATTCGTAGGTACTTATATGTATTGTAGATCACTTGTTGTATGTCGTTATTCGCATATTGATTGGCATGATCACCGTGTTCATCAAGAGCCTACATTGTTGCTTATGAACCAGTTCCAATTGCAATTTAAGGAAAATTTATCATTTGCTTGAGATTCACCCCTTGTCTAACACAAAGGCTTTCAACAATCATCGTCCCTTTTGACATCTACATCCCCTTTGGTATGAAAGTTTTGAATATCTGTAGGAAGCTTCACTTTGTTGATCACAGGCATGTTATCATACTCTCCATTTGATCATTGCAAGCGTACCAATTTGATTCAAGAGTTTAAGTCACTTTGGTTTATTATCCTTTACTTGCAATCAACACCTCCATCACTAGCTTCAATTGAAGAACTATTACAATATCTTGTACATCATTCTTATTTGTTTGTAATTGATAGTTAATGAGATGTAGGGATTTTCCCTGACCTCACCAAGAGTTTGTATGTGTGAGATTTGGAACATTGTTCTCCACCAATCATTGTAGTTCATTTCAATTAGATTAGAGTATTTCATGAATCATATTGGAGAAATAAAAGTTCAAGTCTTTATAGACTCCGGTCCACATTCAAGTTCACCTTTGCTTTTTCAAGTGTGAGTTCCTTTGATGTATAGATCAAGTTCAAATATGAGTCCAAGTGTTCAAGTTATAACTGCTTGAGTATGAATTAAGCTTCTTGCACATTTTTTTATTTGAGTTCAATTGTTTTATCAAGTCATTTAGACTTTGTTCGAAAGTCCAAGTACAAGTCCTTCGTAGTTCTTTTGAGTTCAATCAAGTCCAGGTCCCAAATTGTTCCAAGTCCTTGTCTGTATTTCAGACAAAAATTCGGCAGCCTCCCGGCGTCTCCCCCGTTTAGAGGAAAAACCAAGAGGCCGCCTACCCACCACGCCACCAAAGGCATGCACGGTTGATGTTTGTGAGACACCACGGCGGTTGTATTTATTTTTTTTT
>NW_021318912.1:773555-788929 GCF_001605985.2 Dendrobium catenatum
CTCTCTCTCTCTCTCTCTCTCTCTCTCTCTCTCTCTCTCTCTCTCTCTCTCTCTTTCAATCTCTCTCTTGCTCTCTCTTGCTCTGTTTTACATTCTCTTGCTCTCTCTCTCTCTCTTGCTGCTGCTCTCTGTCTCTCTCTCTCTCTTTTCTCTATCTTGCATTCTCTTGCTCTATCCCATGCTCGTTCTTTCTCCCTCTCTCTATCTCTCTCTTGATCTCTCTCTTGCTCTCTCTCTCTCTCTCTCTCTCTCTCTCTCTGTCTTCCTCACTGGATTGGAGAAGCAAGAGGTCGGACGGGAGGAGGTCGGGAGCTTGCGGAGGGAGAAGCAGAGAGCGGAGAATGGAATCGTGAGTGGAACCGAGCGTGGAAGAGCAGCGACTGAAGGCTCCATCTGCTCTGGTATTTAACGACGCGTTTAGGTAGAGATCGAGAGCGGGCTTCAAGAAAAAATCACGGGATGCGATTGTTCGGCGCCGATTTCAGCTAGATTCGCGGCAGAATTCAAGGGATTTTCACTTTGATTTCTCATCTCTTTTATTCCTTGAGTATTATATGAAGGTCAACAACGACCTGAGTAAAAATGAAATTATGGGTAGCCCCATTATCAATCAATATTATCACCTCCATGCCTATTATTTCCTCCTTCACCTTCATCATATGATTCGAAGTGAATCCTACTACTGAATTTAGGGAGACCTTTGTCACATCCAGATGCAACTTGTTATCCATCTCTCTCTCACCTCCCTCCTACATTTCCTCGTCATCACAGATGACGAGAACCTAAAGAGTTTGATCCCTATACATGTGCCCAGGAGTATACTTCTCATCACACCAGAAACATAACCCCTTTGTCCTCTTCTCCCATATCTCTTTCTCTGTCAGCCTCCTGAAATTTTCCCTACTCCCTCCTACTGGCTTCTCCTTAGTGGTCTCATGAAATCCTCCTAATGTCGGACCCTTGGGTGCTAAATGAGTAGTCGTCATCCTGCAAGTGCCTCCTGAGCTGCTACTCATAGCTCCCCTCTCAAGATTCTTTTGATTTTCCATTAGTTGAGCAAATTTCATGTCCTCTCCCAGGTCACAAGGCATCATGACTTTCACTGCCACTCTGATTTCTTCCTTAAGACTCTTCATGAAGTTCCCCTCCAAAGCCGACTCTAATAATCGCTCCACCCGACTGGTCAGGTGCTCGAACCGCTCCAAATAATCTGCCACTGATCCATCCTGCACCAGTGTGAAAAATTGTTCATAGAAGTCTCCTCCCACATCAATTTGGAAACGTTCTAATAAACAGTCCTTGAATGCTCTCCAGCTCCTTATAGGCCTCCTTTAGTCCCACCATTAGTAACATGACAATGCCTTCCCCTTTAGACATAGGCCTGCTATGGCCAATTTCTCCTCATCCGTCAACCCATTAACAGCAAAAAACCTCTCCACCTTATAAATCCACTCATACACATCCTCCCCTTCGAATATGGGCATCTTCAGGTTCCTTATCTTCTGATCTCCCCCATTTCTCCATAGCTTCCCCTTTCCCAAGAGCTTGGACCTCTCCATGTTTCCCAATCTTCCCTTGCCCTGTCATAACACAAACCCCCTTCGAATTCCCCTCTCCTTCCTTCAAATTTAACACCTCGGCGGCCATAATGTCCCTCCCGGCGTTCCCAATCAGCACCTCTTTGCTCCGCCACTCCATGCCCATGCCTTTCCCCATACCTACCTCCTCTATCCTCCCTATGGAAAGGCTCCAGATAGGGTTTCCTTCTTTCTCTCTCAACGATCTCCACCTCATCTTCCTCCCTACGAATTTCAAAATTTGTGTTTTTTCATTCCACCCATTTTGCCACAGAAGCCGCTATTTGATTGTGAATTTCCAACATTTTTTTCATCATGTCCTGAGATCGGCTACTTGTCCTTCCATAGAGTAAATCCTTTCCTTCACCGTTGCCTTGATTTGGTTCATCTCCCCTTCAAACCTTTCTTCCAACGCATATACTTTCTTGGCCGCCATCTCTAACCGGGTTTTTATATATTCAAAAATTATGGATTTGGATCACAAAAACAGAAAATTTCTCCTTTCTCGACCAAAAATCAGCTGCTGGAATTCGTCAAAATCAGCCCACGAATGGTCCCAAGACTTGCTCTGATACCAATTTGATAGGAAACACTTGTAGATCTCAAGTATTTCCTATCAATTTCAAAAAAATCAGTGAAAAAACTCTTCCGCACTCCAAAAGAAAACCATAAAAAAAATAATTTTATTGCAAGAATCAAATAGAAAGGAAGAAAAAATAAGATACAAGTGATCCTCAATTAGAAAGGAGGATCGATCTCTCCCAATCTCTTAACAAACTGATGCAATCAAAAATTCACAAACAAATTAAAGATTGCAAAACAACTAAACGACTTCCTTAAAAACATAAACATAACAAACTTAGAACCATATAAGTTACATTAATTTAGAGAAGAATGATACAAGTGAGGAGGGAACCGTGGATAGAGAAGAAGGGATTAGAGATCCAAGGCGAAGTTTTAGAAGAGAGGAGGTAGAAGATGATAGATCGCAAGCTATACGAAACTCACAGGTTTCACTTTCCAAAAATTCATCACATTTCCACTCTCTAAAAAAGCAGCAAACATCTCATTTAAATAGGGGAAAGGAGACCAAAAGACATCCAAAGGAGCCGCCCCATTCAGCCAACCAGAACAGAGGAAAAAACAAAGAGAAAAGGCACGACATAACCACAAACCGAGCAGCCAAGCCCCCTCAAAAGACCAGCCAGAATCGAAACAACCAGGAGCCAAACAGACACCAAGAAAAGAGCACAGCAACTCAGAAACCAAGTTATCAATTGCAAAGAAAAACAGCCCCCAATCAGCCACAACTCTCCAAGCACCAAACAGCCAAAGAAACATGGGTCAAGCCCATAAGAAGAAAAAATAGCCCACCAATAAATGCCCAATAAGAGAAAAAATTGAAATTTTGCCTACATCAATTCTCCCTTTGTGGAGAAATCTCAATCTCCTGATGAGATCGTCTGCATAAAAGCCTGAGTTTCACCTTCAGTAGACTCATTAACTTCTTGAGGTGAAACTTCGGTCTGTTGAGTGTTTGGATTTCCATTTTTTCGTTCTTTGATTTTTTTTTTAAAAGAAAGGAAGACATGACCTACAACCTAACATTTTAATACCAAAATGATGCAATCAAAAATTCACAAACAAATTAAAGATTGCAAAACAACTAAACAACTTCCTTAAAAACATAAACATAACAAACTTACAACCATATAACATATATTAATTTAGAGAAGAAGGATAAAAGTGAGGCGGTAACCGTGGATATAAAAGAAGGGATTATAAGTCCTCAAGACAAAGTTTTATAAGAGAGGAGGTAGAAGAGGATAGCTCGCAAGCTACACGAAACCCACAGGTTTCACTTTCCAAAAATTCATCACATTTCCACTCCTAAAACAGCAAGAAACATCTCATTTAAATGGGGGAAAGGAGCTCAAAAGACACTCAAAGCAGCCGCCCGATTCAGCCAACCAGAACAGAAGAAAAATCCAAGAGAAAAGGCACGGCAGAACCACAAACCGAGCAGCCAGTCCCCCTCAAAAGATCAACCATAATCGAAACAACCAGAAGCCGAACATACATCAAGAAAGGAGCACGGTAGCTCAGGAACCAAGTAGCAAATTGCTCAAAAAATAGCCCCCAATCAGCCACAACTCTCCAAACCCCAAAGAGTCAAAGAAACATGGGCCAAGGCCATAAGAAGAAAACAAAAGCCCACCAATAAATGCCCAATAAGAGGAAAAATTGAAATGTTGCCTACATCACAAATCTAGAGCCCAAAACCTAAAACTAAGAGATTCCAAGATCAGCCAAATTTCAAATCCCCTAACCCTAGGAAAACAAACTATTTAATGAATACAATTCAAAAAGAAATCTCTAAATAGTCCCTACATTAAATTTCCCTCCTAAACTTTCTCAAAAATCCTTCCTAAATCAGCCCCATGGAGGTTTGCGGTCCGCTCGGTCTTCACGGGAGAGGCAAAACCTCCGCCTCTATTCGCCTAGGAAGGTCTCGTGAGGACTGGCTAGACCAGTCCAATGGACTGGTCTAACAAACTAATAATGAAACACTGAAATAAAATGCATTTGTGATTCCCTGTAATTCTTTCAAACCAAATAAACCCTAAGAGAAATATCTTCGAAATTGTATAAACCCATATGATTTTTGAACTGCTGCGAGAAACCTCCGAAGTATACCTTCTATGCACTGAGGCGGATTCATCGATTTTGAAATGGGAAAATTTTGAATAAGAATGTCTCGATTGAATTTTGACAAAGATGGATCACAATATCATTGAATTTATTTTGAGATGAGTAAAAGATAAATGTTGATTGATTATTCATATATTACATTCATCTAAAATCAAATCTAATAGCTCGGATATCCATCCTAACTAAAATTTGATCAATATATTGTGATTTATTTTTTTTTTCTAATTGTAATTGTACCTACTACTAAATCATTGTAATCAGGAAGACTTGAAATACTCCCCTAGTATGACCTCTTGTAACTTTGAAATATGACATAGATCCACGTAATCATCTTCAAATATCCTCCTCAACTTGTATCCATCATGCAAAAAATATCATCAAATGGTGCAAATGTTAATGACAAGATCACAAAGAAAGTTTATCAACTTGCATTCTTATTCTGATTAATTGCCTCAATATTTTAATTTAAAAGTAAGGTGGCTTGCATAAGACTTGGTTAACCCCTCATTTAAATGCAAATTGGAAAGACCACTCCCCAATTCAAGGCTTAGTTCCACGATTCTCTTCATAATCCAAACAGGCAGGCCAACTCCACTTAAATTTTCAGGAATGTTTTTATTATTTTTCTATTTTAAAAGACATTTAATTTTGAATTATACTTTTAAGTGATAAGTTCATATAAAATTTTTTATTCATAGATTATTATCATATTGGAAAAAAAATTGGCGTTTTGTCTCTTTCATGGACAACATGGTTACAATTCTTTGGTGGAATTTCTTAGCTGATGAGTTCTAGCCATATTCATTGGCTTAAAATTCTAATCATACACATGAATTGCTCTCTCTCTCTCTCTCTCTCTCTCTCTCTCTCTCATCCAAATCCCAAACCTTTCCTTTCGGTTGTGTCTTTCTCCTCCACACCAAACCTTAAGCCCCAACTATGCGCCTCAAAGTTACCCCTTACTCCCGCCTAACAATCTAACCAAGCCATCAATTGGCGTCTCCCATAATCCACAAAATTCAAACCCTAGCATATCCCATTCAACTACCTTATCTTTCCCATGAAACAAAAAATAAATAAAATATTTCTCATGAAACATTAAACCATAGCCAACCATTAACACTGCACAAATATTCTGAACTCGACCAGAATACCACAACACCTTAACACCTCCAATTCTCGTACCACCATCAACCCTCCTTTGCTTTGAAACTTTATATGCAACAAAGAAGCTAACATTTTTAGCTACAATACTGCAACAAATGTCGATAAAATTAACTCCCTTTACTTTTAGCATCTCCTAAGCATTTGAATCCTTCTTCATTAAGAACATTTCATATCAAATTCTTCTTTAGATCTAGTATGCACCTAACTCTTGGCAATGCTTTATTCATAACATCATGCATATTTAATTTCATCATGCCACTGCTCAAGAGGGAGTTGAAGGAAAACTTGAATTATGGAGGTCAACTTGAGTCTAAAGGTTTTCATTTGAGTAAATCTAAAACCGGATACATTGAGTATAATTTTAGTAGTAATAGATCTAGTGGGAGGATTGTGACTTTGGATGATCAAGTCATTAATAAGAGTACATGTTTTAGATATCTCAGTCTATTGTTCAAAGTGATGGTAAAATAGATGTGGATATTATTAGTAGAAGTCAAGCTGGATGGTTGAAATGGAGGAATGCATCAGGCCTCATGTGTGCCAGAAAAGTAACCTCAAACTTAAGCGAAAATGCCATAAAACAGTGGTGAGACCTGTAATGCTTTATGATGCAGAATGTTGGACATTAAAAGAGAAGCATAAAATTAAGTGTTGCAAAGCTGAGGATGCTCTGGTGGAAGAGTGACTTCACTCTTAGAGACAGAATGCGAGCCGAGTATATACGTTAAAAGGTCGGAGTAGCTCCACTGGTAAATAAGATTAGAGAGAGTCGTCTTAGGTGGTTTGGACACATAAAACATCGGTCTTCCAATGACCCGATTATGAGAGAAAATGTATTAGATTTGGCCTATATTAAAAATGATAGAGATAGACCTAAAAAGACATGGTTAGAAAATATTAGAAATGACTTTTTTTTATTAAATTTAAATGAGAATTTGACTCTTAACATAACACAATAGGGAAAAAGGATTCATGCATCCAACTTCACGTAGTGGGATAAAGGCTTAATGTTGTTGTTGTTATGTCAACACTAATTATCTTGAATGCCACATCATTCTCATATAAATATAACCACCAGCACATTACTTATGATGGAATGCATGGTAAAAAAAATCCAAAATCTATGAAGCAGTGCATCTATCTCTAATAGTTACCACGAGAGCTTCATCTAAATATGCACTTAGCCAAATGCAATACCATTAGAAATCACTAACGTATCCTCCTTGAGCATGTTATTGACATGCTGCTTTCTCTTCAAATCTTGACAAACTCATTTTATGTATGATTTCTTTTAGCAATATTAGCAAATTGCACCCATATACCAAACATAAGATTTACTCTTTGCCATGGTTGGGTAGATTCCTTCTCAAAATATCCCTTTTAAGTAATAATCCTTCAGTATGTTTTTCATCTCCTACAATTTTAAGCTTAAAAAATAGAAGTTTAGAAAAAAAAAATGAATCATTAACATCTAACTCTATTATACACTATGATGTCATGAAAATAGCACAAAAATAATAAAACTTAAACCTCACTATTATCAATATTTCTAAGGTCCCTATCATTATAATTAAACTCATTAAGATGAAGTTCCATGTTTAGAAATTTTCTCCTTGCCAGTTTTCAACCATAAATTAAGGAGAAAAAAAAAACAATAAAATTGAGGGAAAAGTGAGTTCTGTTTTATATTCACAAAATTTAAGCTGATTCAAAAAAGCGAGTTCTGTTTTGTTAGCAACTTTGTTGGCTTTTCATCACAACTTTACAAAATACATGGTTATGACACGTTAACTTCCTTGAAATATTTGTCTTTACATAGTAGAATAAACTACCAAATATTGGTCCAGAGTTTGAGATCCTTTGTCTGTAGGCTTTGGAGTTGAAAAGTGCTGTAATAGAAGTCAACAATCCTATAAAAGGTGGGTTGTTCTAAAAAATTTCCGAAAAAGAGAAAAAAAAAAAGGACACAAAACCTCAAAAACAATTTCTTTACAAAACATTTATACGAGCTCCTCACCATGAATTCACAAATAACCAGATCTAAAGAAGTACTCCACTCTACCACAACCACAACTCCTACCCCTACCCCTCTCCAATTTAACAGGAAGAGCTGTTGTAAAGTTTAAATTATCGATATATTCCTTTTCCAACAAGGAACAGACAGTATCTCTTTACCTTTAAAACAATGTTTTTACTCAGCTCAAGCCATGTTTTCCTCATAAATCATGGTTTTACTAATCAAATTTAGACGCTCCGCATTCGTTAATTGCATTTTCAGGATAGCAGTGAAGGATCTCTACATTATAAACATTTTCTAACTTTCAAAACAAATGGATACATGCATTTTCTTATGACTGCTGTCTAATGCATTGCATAGGCTTGCACTTAATTTCTTATTCAATTAACCCGAAGCTACAAATGAATTAGAGCAGACATCATAAATTTAACAAGCATGTACGCAAAAGCAACTTCATTGACATCCACATCAAAGGAAATCTTAAATACAAGAAATTAATATGTTGAAAGTAATGGCAATTCAACCAAATCATTTGAATCAAATAGGTGTACCTGAGCATCATACATTACAACAGAAGCAAAGACCACAGACATGCCAAAAATTGAATCTGAGAAACCCCTGCAGATTATAGTGACAATAAAAATGGTGGTCAATTAACTCAATCCATTAAACTACGGCTTCGTTTGGGATGGTTTTTTTATTGCTTCTTAAAGCATCTTTTAAATTTTATACTAAAAAACTGCTTTAAGAAGCACTAAGAAAGCCATCCTAAACGAAGCCTAAAGCATACACCATTTTCAACTTTTCAACGCAATAAAGCTGATGACAGATAGTTGAAATAAAGCTTTATATTTGCCCATTTGATCATTAAACACAATCAATTTACAAGCAAATAGATTAATATATTGTATACAAACATGAATTTCGACTGCAAAATCAAAATGAATCCAGAAAAGACACAGCACAAGGCAGGCAGACCTCTCTAAACCAATGCTTGTAGCAGCAGCAACTACAGCCTGGAAATTCAAATCCCATACAGCTAACCGTTACCAAATGGATTTCAAACGAATAATCATAAGTAATAAAACAACAAACAACGATGATTAAGATAAATGGGTGGAAGCAAGCTTAACAGCAGAATGGGTGGAAGGCATGCCGCCAGACCGAATAGCGGCTTTAAAATCGATTCCGTTTCCATTAATAGCAGAAGTAAATGGTTTTGAGATTTGACCGATGGCGCATGATAACGCAGATGCAACCAAAACCTAAAAACGCAAGTAGAACGCCGTGAGTAGAAAGAAATAAAATAACAAATCAATGAATAGAGCAGTACATCTCAAAGCTTTCGCCTTTCCTAGTAAAAAGATTTGAAGAAGTAACCTTGGTGTAAGTTTTACCTTATTATGTGCAAGTTCTGCAATTTCCTGCACTCCAATCTTGAAAGCAACAATTGGTGGTTTAGCTTCTCTGGTTGGGCAGAGTAAAAGTTTCATCTTGGAGGGAGGAGGAGACGAGAAGGTGCTCCGTTGATGAGATGGGGAGAATGTAGCTGCATAAGCACAGTGCATTTCTAAATCGAAATCAGGTCCTATAAATTATTTTTTTCAGAGTGAAAAGAGATTTTTTTTTCCCTTCTTGCGCACAAGTAGGAGCCTTATATCCGTCCAGAGGATCGCTGGGTTTCGGAAAGGCAAACAGGTATCCAAAATCATCCTATCTCTACCACCCGTTGTATCCAAAATTGAAAGTCCAAAATCGCCGATTTTTTATTCAGAATTCTGTCGAGTGGCACAGATTGAATCGGCATTAAATTCGAGCCAATAATTAGTTGATTAGGCCTTAGAGATGTGATTCAAGGGGCTTTGTAATTTATTTATATAAATAGTATAATATTTAAGATGAATTGTTTAACAGCAGTGCCTGAAGCTTTAGGTAGATTTGTATCAGAGTTACTATGTAATTAGAATTTAAATAGGAAAATTTTAAATTAAGTAAAATTGGTACTTATATTAAATGTTTAAGTGTGTTTTAAAAAAATTTTAAAACAAGTCAAAGTCACACATTTAAATTGCGACTTATACTGACTAGGTACAGCTGAGTTAGCTGGTCGTTACTGGAAGAGAAAATTAGATTTAGCATAAGTCATCAAAGTAATAAGTGGCTTATGTAAGTCGTCGGCTGAGTGGGCTACTTACTTCATGAATATTTAAAAAAAATGTAAGAAATCACAATTTTGTGGCAATGGATACTGAAGTAGTTGTGATAGGTATGATTGCATACATGTGACTTAAGCTGTAAAGATGTGTTGTTCCATCAGTTAGTCTTTTCAGCGTCATCTTTATTATTTTTGTCATTATATTCATGACTTTTCTATTTTTTTTATTTGAGCTCTCTTACTCTACAATGTTTTATTTTAGTATAAATATGTATTGCAAAGCTCCCTGCAGCCTTAAGGTAGTTTGAAAAAAAATTTGTAACTTCTTATACAACACTTCGCAATGTATTTAGTGATTATGAATTTGATTTGGATAATTCCCACGAAGCGGATGACTCAAGATGGTAGTATTCATTTGAAAAAGAGTTAAGAGCTACCCACTGATGAAATCCTTGAAGCGATGCCAAAGCTAATGAATATTTTTGGTGTTGTATATACATTTCTAGAGCTTAGATGAAAATTGCATGTTGTGGCATGTGCATGATGAGGTTATGAAAGTTGAGTTGTACAAGGTGAAAGATGATCATAGAGATGTGGGATGGAGATATCTACAACATAAGTTTGAGGAGGATAGTCGGCATTAAGTTCTGTTGTACTTGCTCAAGGGTCAGATTCATGAGATTAGACGTGACCAAGAAGGTGTGTTGAGGATATCACTCAAATATCATTGATCGGTGTAGATCACTGTATTATTTATCACACATGACATCGTATAGAGGATCATTTCTTGTTAGAGTCCTATAATAAGCTAACAAGAGTTGTTGTGTTAGGAGATAAGAAGGGGTTTTTTAATGCAATAGACTGGCAGTATATTTAGTAGGAGTTTGAGTACAACTTCAAATGTTGTCAAACTCAGACATAACTCCAAGCTCATCTATATATGATAATATAAAATATCTAATTGAATGTATTTGTTATGATATTTTTTGAAGTCTTTAGGTTTATTTTATATACTACTATTAAACCTGTTTATTATTGTTATTACTATTTGCTTTTAATATGCGTTGTAAAAGTTCTCCGATGGAGCTTCGTATCCCCATTCGTACGTTATTGTCACTAAGTTCATTTTATGTTACATTGGCTTTTAAGTAAGATTTTCTCAATAAAAATTAAAAACAAAATGTCCACTGCATAACATAACCATAATGAAATATATGATCCATGACAGTATTAACATCATTCGGAGTAACATCATCAAAAGTAAACATAAAAAAAAAACCTAACAGTATTAGGAGCTAACATCATCAAAAGCTAACATCATATATAACACAAACATAAGCTCAGTTAACGTTGCCTACGTGGCCTTTAGGGCAATGCATCATTGTTGGGAGTGAAATGTTGTAGTGGTCAGAGAGGCCTTTCACATAACACATGTTGCTCCTTGACAGCAATGTTAGGTTGAGATACATCAGGTGTTTGGTACAAAATCTAGGTTGAGGTATGCATAATGATCCCCACGCATCTGGTAACTAAGGATATCGTCATAAGCCCCTAATCAGAATATTAAGATGGATAAATAAATCCACTGTAAGGCTGAGGAGCATCCAGGCTAATGCTGAGTGTTGTAACATGTCCAGTTGTATCATCAAATTATTATTAATCCTCAATATGCATTGTCGGTGCAAGCCACGACAAAGCTCCTCTAAAGTCTTTATGTCCTAATGCTTCTACATATCCTCAGTGTCATTGAAGTGATGTTGCAAAGCGTATTCAGTACCAAGGAAGAAGTCCCTCTACAATAACAATATAACTTATTCAATAATTTTGCAATTAAGAGTCTAGGAGCTTCATGCTAGGTTTCATATTTACGTATCAGAAGGCGCACTGAGGGAGCTCTATGGTGTGACATGGTTGGAGGCTCAACAAGTGCCTTCAAGATATACAGTGTGACCCATGACTTGTACCATTGTAGGTGCTAATGCACAACATAGTCACTTCCCTCGCCAAGATGCTCCTCGATATCTACATATCTTCTCCTTCTCTATCCCATATAGAAATGTGGGTATGGTGGTACAACATCAAATCCATGTCTAGCTTCCCACGACCATCTATTTTTTTTAAAGTCAGGCTCCATATGTAGGACATCAGTAGTAGGACATAACCCGAATTGTCATAGAACTCGATCAGGCAAGTGTCACTCAGCCCTCTTCCAACTAATCACAGGCACTCCTGCACTCCATATATCTTCACCTGTCAGACATAAGTGTGTAACCTGAGCACGAATATCCTGTGTGTACAGCTCCCAAATGACATACGCATTAAAAATTCACTTTGTTTATTGAAAATAATGAAGCAAATAATGTAATATCAAAATTCAAACAATATATGTGTATCAAGTAAATCATCCAACTTATCCATATAGATAATAATGTTACCAACGAACAATTCTTGCACCTGATCCTCATTCCACATATTCCAAATAAATCTCAAATGATTGAAAAAATATGCATGTCATATTAGAAATAAAAGATACTTAACTTAACTTCATACCTGCACCCAACACTCATACCATGAAGTTGTACGGGAAAGGACACATGAAGTGCTGGTCGACCAATATGTAGGTGCTCGCAAGCCCAAATCTATAACAAGTGTATACACCCAACTATGTTGGTCATGCTAGGCCTTGTTTATTCACTCAACTTCATATATAAGTTGGCCAAGATCGCTCCCCCAAGAGAGTATGTACTAAATACCCTCAAATCCTCTATAATAGTCAAGTACTATAAATGTATCTCTGAACCTGATTACCCATGAGTATATGGAAATCCATGATAAACAAGATGTACACTTGAACATGCCTCCAAAAAGCTATCTCATTCAAGTCTAAGTATGAGGCACACCAAAAAGTTCAATGTAACCATCTGAGTGGGACGCATGTATGTGCTTGTGCCTAACCAATACAAAATCTAGACGTAATGTGGTGGTCGAAAGGGTCACGGTAGATTATATCGGGTTGTGGATGACTTCCTAATAGGTCATTGCAACAATCAGGTCAACTAAATCAATGTCTCCATGGTCCAACTACTGTGTGACCCACCAAAGCTGGATCATCTATATACATGCCCAATATCATAACCACATCTTGTAAAGTGATGGTCATCTCACCAACTATAAATGGAAAGTGTCATCTGCGGTGATCATCTCTCCACTAAAGTTGTCAATATATGGTCATTCATCCTTAAGTACCTCATCTGGCAAACACAATCTAAGCCAACCATTCTTAATGTATCCATAAATCTTGGATGGTTGACCTACCAGTTATGGACCATCAGAAGATGTGATGCCACTTCTAGAATTGTTTCCTACAAAGAGACCAATTTAGTAACCGTTAATTATAATGTTATAGTAAAAGATCATCCTTATAATCAAAACACTGCTTGCTAGATCCACTACTCATAGTCTTCTAATCGTAATGATCAAAAGGGATCGATTGTGTAGAAGGTACAGGAGATTCCTGCACCTGTTGTTTCTCTATATCACTACACTCAAAACATTCTTCTTGATTTACTAATCAATAAAAATTAATATATTTGATAATTAATAATATGCAATATATAAAACTCACTAGTCAATAAGCTCTTCTTATTATTTTAATCTTAAAGCACCAACAAGCACTCCAACCCTTTCACCTTGGGTTGAGATCTTCTTGTTCTAATCTTAAAGCATCAACAAGCACTCCAACCCTTTCACCTTGGGTCAAAGATTCATATATTTTTTTAATTTAGAGCCTCAATATTACCTCGCGTCAAACTTATCTCTTCAACTTCAATGTACTTGATGAGAAATTTAACAGTTGCTTGGCATAATAGAACTTCACAAACCTCGTCATCCTCAACATGTGAAGTGACAAACTCATTACCGACAGGCACTCGACAAATTAAGTTGACAAAAAACTTTGAAGGTTCGTACTTGATGGCTCTAAGAATCCTTAACTTAAGCTGCTCTAAGTTGATATTTCTTGGCACTTCCACGGGACAATTCCTACCCCCATAATAAGTTAGCGCAAAATTCACATCCAATTATAATTCACCCCTATACATTAGCATCAACGTTGCTCCTCGTCCACTCATTATTAAACTCGTATATTTCATTATGAAAGATCATCAAATCACATATCGTTAATATATGTTATTATTAATTTACACGATTATATTTCTACTTGGTATACAAAACTTAAAATTACAATACTGGCTATTATTATGAAAATAACTTTTCAAATTGCCAAAATAATTCTCTTAATATATTATAAAGGTTAACTGCTTAATATAATATATAATTTCAAAATATACATCATTTCACTGCTATAAAATATTTTTTTATTTAAAATTCATTTTGCTACTGGCAAAGTATTTTGAAAATAAATAATATTTCATAAGTACAAATTGGTCAAATCATAGAAATGGTGCTCAATACTACAATGAAATTAAATTTAATTTAGATTACTGCTACTAAATAAATAAGAAAATACATGACTACTTAGAAGATTGCTTACAACATGATGCTATCAAGAATTTCCGTACTTTTCTTTTATTTGAACAATAGTATATTTTGTTTTCTATTTTATTTTCTTCTCTTTTTAGCTATCCAATGATGGGAAAGCATCCAATGATCATGGTAGATTGTGCATAAGGCTTGGTAGACCTTTGGTTTGCTAGCTCGATTGGTCCTTAGCCACTGATGGTTCACGGGTTGGTTGTTGATTCTCGGGTTGGCTGTTTTGGAGCACATGGCGTTGAGCTTGTTCTTTTAGTTGCTTGAAGCTGGAGTTTAGTAGCTCATTTATTCCAAAAAGGTACCTCATTAAGAAGATTTACTTTTGGAGTGGCCTTGTCCCTTCCCCTTTTCTTCTTGTCTCTTGGAGAATCGTGGCTTGCTCTTTATTGGAGGCTGAATTCAAAGTATTATAATTTATAATAGAGTGCTTTTCCCCTTGGGATTCCAACCGGCTTCTATTTTTCTGAACTAGGATGTATTTTCCCGTGGTTGTGTTGCTTTGATTTCTCGGCCTGCTTGCTTACCGTGATGCTGTCTCCTTGGTTCCGTGAAATGCTGGGATGTTTTCTGAAATTGCATTTGGAAATCCTATGGAAATTAATGCTTGGGATGTTGTGAGCATTAATTAAGGTGGCTTTTGGCATTCCTTTACTATGCCTATAAATATGAGAAGATGATGAAAAGGAAAGCAGTTGATATTTGTGAGCATAGTTTGCTATTAACCTGCGGGTTTATTCGGAAATCATGCGGGATCTTTCCACCCTTCTTTTCTCATCCCCTCTGAAAATCCTGCGGGCTCTTTCCACCCTTTCTTCTCGGGCTTCTAACCTCTTCATCTCTCCGCAAGTGCCACTCCATATGTATCCTTCTTCTCAACAGTGAAGCAACTTTAGGGTGTCGTGTCTTGGTTGAATTGGAAGCATTTGGGACAGTCTTGCAATGGTGGACCATCGGTTTGCTAGTCTTATGCACTTCTTTTATTTAATCTACTATTTGATGCATGTGAGGAACCCGCTCCGACGGTTGTCTGAGGATAGCGTCTTTTTATTTTCCTTTATTTCTTCTAATATTTCTTGTTGTGTTTGTCAAGTCTTAGCTGTCTGTTTCTATTTTAATAAAGTTTGTTTTAAGTTCTATCCATTGTGTCTGTTTCTTCTTGTGTGTCTACATCAACTTGGTATCAGAGCAAGTT
>NW_021318912.1:792556-807011 GCF_001605985.2 Dendrobium catenatum
CAATGAATGGATATTAAATGCAGACGTTGATTTGGTGTTGTGGATATGAAATAAGAAATTTAGTTTAAATCTCGCCAAAATAAGAAATTATATTTTCAAAAATATATAAAATATTTAAGATACGCGTGTCGGACACGCGTGTCCAATTTGTTTTTAATATTTTTTTAAGGACACGTTTTCGGCGTGTCCGACACGTGTCAGAGGAGTGTCGGACGAGTGTCGTGCATCATAGGTTGAAACTAATAAAATTGATAATTTGAATTAAAAAATAAATAAAAGAAACTAATGTAAGACGTGGAGAGGGATGTGGACATAGGTAGATGCTGGTCTCATGAGTGGTGATAATGTTGGGGGAATGAAGCAAAGATGAGGCGCGATGATTGGGGTGAGGTGTGCGGCGAGTGCTATACAATTCGACAATGAGACGAGATGAATTGGACTACACAAAACGGGACTATTAGGATAATGTGTGTTGTGGGGTCCACGATTCCATGAGGCTATATGAGGACAGACTTGAACTAGGCTTCATGAGTTGTCGTAATACATACAAGGCAACACTTCATGAATCTTCACCAGGTATGAGAATGAGACTTCATGTGAGTTTGGTTATTCCAAATTTGTCTTATTTGGGTGAATTCAAAATACACTAATTAGGTATTCCAAATTCCTCCCAATAATATTTTATATTTATTTTACTTCCAACTAAGTAACCAAAATGCCAACCTACTTTTGTTTTAAAATACACCTATAATACTTGCAACCAGAACAACCCCTAGATTTATACTTTCCCTCCATTTTAGACTATTATTTTTGTTGTTCTTCAAAATATGCCTTCTTCATCCCCAAGCTTTCAAACCTTAGACCTTAGTTGTAGCTTCCCCTATTTTGAGCCATAATGAAACACTCTTAAGTATGTGCTCTCCAAGCATTAGAAGTTGTAAAAGCATGGAGACATGAAGTGTAAATTCACATAAACACCTTTGACTGATGTTGGGTCGCCAATGAACAACCCATCCCTATTTAATCGTTCCCTAGGTCATACAGTCATGGATTAAAATGTGGAAGTATGAGACTTCGAGGAAATGAAATGGAGTTTGCTGTAATATCATTGTCTAATGGGTTCATATAACAATATTGTAAGATTCATCATGATTATCATAGTCAAATTCAAGAAGGAACTATATATGACCATGCAGGATCAAAATAATAATCAATCGAGTATTTTGCTATGATAGTCTAGATGTAATATGATTAATTTCCTATTTAAAGACATGTTCATAAGTGATATATCTCTCCAAAGAAAGAAAATATCACTTATTATCCATGTTTTTTGGATTTTATAAATTATTTTAATTCACTAAAAGAATGGTCCACTTTTTGACTTTTTGATTTTGATCATGTTTTGGAGTTTTGATATTTTTTATAAATACTAGACCCTGAGTTGAGTAAAATGACACTAAGTTTGATGGATTTAGATTTTTCTAAAATTAGTTGTGATTTTTAAAGTTTTGATGTATTTTTGAACTATAGTTGACCAAAGAGTTGACTTTTTGATTTTTAGTGATTTATGAAAGTTTGATATTTTTCATAAATATTAGATCCTGAAAGGAGTCCAATTTCTTTGAGTTTGCTCGATTTAGAGTTTTTAGAAGTAGTTATGAATTTTTTAAATTTTGGTGTTTAATTTAATTATTTAATTACTTAATTGAGGAGATTTTGTTATTTTTGCACCAAACTCACTCCAAACTCCTTGAAGTCACTCTCAAAGGTCAGGGATGGCCTGTAGAAGTGTTCTCAAGAGTTTGGAATTTATTTTGTATTTTTTAATAATTTTTAATTAATTATTGATTTTCCTTATTTATTAAATCAAGACCAATTTTTAAGTCCAATGAAGGGCTTTTAATTTTCTTGTATATAGGGTTTATTTTGGTCAATTTGGATATATTATTTATATTTTTTGATTTTTTTAATTTATTATAATGAATTTTTTGGCTCCTTGAAAAGGCTGAAGTTTAACTTGCTTAATTTTTTGACCTAATAAGCTCCAAATTTAATGAAATTTGAACCTAATGTGTAAAATGTCACTAAGTTTAATGTTGCTATGTTTTATCCAAGTTGAATGTGTGTAGATTTTTTTTAAGTTGATTATACCTTGTCTTTAATTATTTTTCGTAGGTGACACTAGTATTCCAATGGGTTTGAATTCAAGTGTGTCGAACCCTTACATATATGTAAACACATCACACCAATCATGTGTCCTAATCATAAGTATGTAAGGAATTATGAATTTTGAAATTTATGGGTCCAAAATGAACCCATGCATTTGAAATTTAATACATAGAAATTCTGATTAAAACATAACCCAAGAAAATTAGGGTTAGTTATGGATACCTCCTAATATATGCCATCCAAATTTGAGGTCCATTTTACTATTGGATTTTGAGAAGTTTGAGAAGAATGAAAAATCATCATCTATGTTTTCTCTAAATCTAATGGTCAAAATTGTTTGAAATTATTTTTAAAATAAAGTAGAAGTCAAGAGCTTTCCAACAAGTTCAAGAACACTCAATTTGGATTAAAATTAATTTTATTTGAATTTTTAAAGTTTTGAGCATTTAAAATAAATTTTAAATTCATTTTTTAATTATATTAACTATCGGTTAATCCATGGAATGACGGTAGCGGCGGCTTTCCGCATACAAGACATGTGGTGTGCTCTGATTGAGCCACTTGCTACATTAGCAAGCATCCTGGGTCGTCCAATCCATCGCGGATCGGATCAACGGCCAAGATTTGGCCACATATCCACACCGTTTTGCCAAATGGCACATGTTCAAATCTCATCGGTTACATCATCTAGTCTAGCTTGATCTAGGCCGTCCGATTGCAATACACGCATGATTGAATGGTCCAGATCATAATAGAAATATTAGTTCAAAATGAACTATGATTTCAAATGCTCATAAATTTTGATCCAACTATCCAAATTTGATGATATTTGAAACATAGGATATGGATACCCAAATATTTCAATCCATGGAGTGTCAAGGATCCATGTATTTGAATTTGGGAGAAATTAATGTTTGATCATAGAGCTTTAAATGAAGATAATTTTTTAACATGTGGATGAATTTTGATGATTTTGAGCTTGTTGGAAAGCTGGAGAGATCCTCTTTAACTTCTTAGAATGCTCAAAAGTTTGGTTCTAGCTGGATTGGAAGATATCTATGTATATCTTGATTCTCTTTATCTTCACCAAAACCAAGTTTGGGTCTTGGAAATGGTAGAGAAATGATTTTAAAGGGTAAAGGAGATGGTGAAGGAGCTAGAGGAAGTTTTTTTTTAGTGGAGGCTGCTGGAGAGTTTGAATGTGGTGAGAGAGTGTTTAATGAAGAAATGAGTCTTTTCATTCCTTTTGATTGATTCAAATTCCCTAAGTGATTTTGGAGGGTTGAGATGAATTTGATAGCTTTTTATGATGCTGCCAAGTGTCATTGGAATGTTAGGGAGCATGGAATCAAAGTATAAGGTAAGTAAATCTAGGTGGAAGGCCTTCTTGTCCCCTTATGCACGCATGCATGATTTGGGCTAATCCAAAGCCTAATGTTAAGTTTAGAGAGTATTTAGGAGGTTCTGGAATGATTTTAAGAAGGTGGAAGGCTTAGCATAGAGTGAAATCAAATTGGATAAGTAATTTGATCAATTAAGCTTATTTTGTCCCTTTGTTTGTTATTTTGACTAGTCTATAGGTCAAGGACTGCTTAGGTGTCATTTGATAGATGGCTAGGTGTAGGCTTAAGTGGAGTTCAAAGAGATTAAGGGATGGATTCAAAGCATGAGTGATATAGCATATATATAAGGAAGTTTGACTATTACTTCTAAGATGACCAAGTCAAAGCAAGAGTGGCTTAACTTTAAATGAATTTGATTGTATTTGGATCAAGTATTGGAATAAGATTGAATGCTTGGAGGGCTTGATAAAGTTTGAATGGGTTGATCTTATGTAAAATAGCTTAAAGGCAAATTTGGTAAACCTAGGTTGGCTTGGTTAACCAGGTTGACTCAAGACCTAGGTTTAGGCTGAACAGGTTTAATTTGATCAATGAAAACTAGTGATGGTGGTATTATGGATCAGGATGGTCATCTGGGTCAAAATGACCATTCAAACCCTCAAAGGGCTATTTTGTCAACTTGGGTTGACTTGGTCAACCAGGTTGACCAAGGGACTAGGTTTGAGTCCAATACATTCATAATGGTATTTAGGATGCATTAGAGGATATTTTAATGTTTGATTTGAATGTTCTATGTTAAAGTTTAGAGGAAACTTCAATTTTTCCCTTAAGGGGCATTTTGGTCATTTGACCCTTATCAACTAGCGGTTAAAGTAGGTCCACAAAAATATATATTAGTGTTTAACATATCATAATCAATGATCTAGATATGATTAAAGGTATTGGGGAAGTTCCTAAGGTCAAAATCCATAGGGTAGAGGGTTCAATGGCATAGAGCAATAAATATTTAAAGGTTTTACAGCCTAGAGACCTCAGGTTAAGTTCAAATTTCTAAAGCTAAAGACCTCAGGTTGAGTTCAAATTTGTAGGGTTGACCCTATAGTAATGTAAAATTAATATACAATTGATAGATCATGATTTGGGGGTCATTTTACTAGGGTTAGAAGTGTTTGAAAAATCACTAAAAAAGGCTTTCAAGACATTGCCCTTTAGCCTTGGATTTTGGTCTAAATTTTTGGATATGTGCTGGGATATGGATTTGAATGGTTGAGCTTAAATTATCCAAATCAATCATAATCATTTGAGTGATTATTAATAATTGGATAGGATTGAAATTGAATTAAAGGTTGGTTTAAATAAGTCTAGGTTGAATGAACATCATGATTGTCTTGAAGTCTGGACTGGTTTGAGATCTAGATTGATTTCAGATCTAGATTGATCTGAGGTCAAGATTGATTTGAGGTTTGGATTTGTCTAAGGTATGGATTAATCTAAAATCTAAATTGATCTGTGGTCTGGATTGATCCTAATGACCACATACAAAAAAGAGGTCAACAACTATATATGACCCCTAAGGGTTAAAATAAAGTTTAATCAAATATCTAGCTACGATAATAAAGATAAGTTATCATTAATTTCATTTTCAATATCTTGATGATGAATGATATAGCTCCCAAGTGAAGAAGATATAATTCTTTATCAAATAAACAAATATGACGATAATAATCACAGTTGATTTTGATTTTCCCAAACAAGATTAATTGATTTTTGAAAATTAATTCTTGAAAGTAGATATGGTTTCTAAATCTTCGATGAGCACAATCCCTCATAGTTAAAAACTCTCAATTAAAATAATGAAATAAATTTTATTTATGATATATTCAAAGAGTGATATCAAAGGAAGTGATGAAGGAATTTCAACTTGGACTGAATTAAATTTTGAACACTTATTCCTTGAAGTCAAGGAAAGAGAAGTAAGAGGCATTTTGAGATTCTAAAATTAATTTAGAAATACCTCAATCTACCTTATGTGTTGGGCTTTTAATTTTAAATTGAAGATATTTTAATTTAAGTTAACATTTTATTAGAGAGTTGAGATTATATTCTCAAAAGTTGAGGACATAAGATTTTGAATATGCCTTAGATCTTAGATCTAAATTGGGTACTTAATAACTATAACCTGAAACTAGCTAATATAGTGTAAATTCTAAACTTACTCTTGCCTGGATTGGGGAGCCAGCTAACCACCTTGATAGACTCTTTTAATTTGTTTTTAATGTAATACATGTTAATTGACTCGAATGCATAAAATGAATATGAAGCAGTATTTTAAAAAAGACTTTAAAATAATTTTATCCTAGATGTTCCATAACATCCCCTTGATAGAATTGCACCCTAATAGATAAGATGGTATATTAATCCTAAATGATGCAAGTGACTTTGAGTGGAGTACATCTCTATCCTCACTCCTTCATCCTTCTGCAAGTTTTTTGGATTCGTCGAGTCTAGATACCCAAATGAAAAGAAACTCCTCCCCGAAGAAGTGTTTTTTTTTTCTCTTTTGATATTAAAGCCATCCTAACTTAGACCTCCAAATAGAAGGAAACTCTCCCCTAAGGTTTGTTCACTCCTCTTTGGATCCCAAGTTAGATGTGATATCCCACTTCAAAGATTCACTTTCACATTTATAACTCAATTAAATTATATTAAATAAAAGAAAGAAAATCTAAACACCCTACATAGTTATCCTAAGCAATTAAATAAAGTAATTTACATCCCAAACTATTATATGTATGCTTAAAATTAAATCATAATCATGCTTGATCGTGCTCTTTTATATTCAAGGGGGACTTAACATTTTGCACATGTACAAAATTTGTCAGTTTAAAGCTTTTAATCCTGCCCCTTTGATTTAGCCCTGCATGAGCATGACCATCTATAGAAAACTCTATGAGCATCTAGATCATTCCTAAACTAAGGGTAATGTATCATCCATCACATCAATTCATAACTTGCATAAATAAATAAATAATAACATCAATCAATAAATTAATTTGCAACCAGCTTGTAGTGAAAATTACATAAAACTCAGTGCACAATAATAAAAAAGTAAACAACAGTCTAGCCTAAAAGTAGAGTTGGTTGTTCTAGAAAATCATCTAAAATGTATGAAGAAGATTGTGTGGCTTGGATATGTCATATGTTGGGTAATCTGTTAAGGTTGCCTAGTGTTTCAATTTGTTGAAGGCTTAAAAGATTTTTAAATTTGAGTTTAAGTATTAATGCTTTGAAGTCAATTTTAAAATGTATTTTAAGTGTTAAATGATTACTACCTTTATTTACACAAAGACCATGAAATTTACACCTTCCTTGGGGCTAAGTTAATAGCTTCGTAGGCTCGTGTTACCCAATAGTAACTAGTATAAATTAAGGAGTTTAATTGGTTGATAGATTTTAAATAAATTGATTGATTGCTAGTTTAGATGTTTGAGTTGATGTTTTCTAGAAAATTAAGTCAATTATTCAAATTTATGATTTTTTTTTTTGAATTATTTAATATATTAAATTGAGGGGTCAAAATTAGACTTTTTAAATTAAAGTTATCTCTAGAACTTTAAGTTTTTTTTTCTAAATATTAGATCTTAAGATGAGTAATTAGATACTAAGTTGCTGAATTTTGATTTTTTTTAACATTAAGTTACACATTTTTGAAATTTTGACCTATTTTTGAACTACGGTAAACCAAAATGATAATTTTTTTACTTTGCCTTATTTTTGGTAGATTGACATTTTTAAAAAATATTAGACCCTTAATGGAGTTAAATGGATTTGAGTTTGGTCAATTTGGAATATTCTATAATTACTTTTGAATTTTTAAAATTTGGTTAATTAATAGATTTTTTAATTTGTTTAATTAAGAAGATTTTGATGGTTTTGATCCAAACACATTCCAAACTTTATGGAATCACTCCAAGAAGTTATGGATGACCCATGGGAGTGTTTCCAAGTGTTTAAAAATTATATAGAATTTTGAATAATTTTTAATTAATTAAATTAATTAATTGTTGATTTTTACTAAAAATTAAATTAAGCTCAAAATTAAAGTCTAATCAAGAGGCTTTTAATTTTCCTAAGTAGAGAGTTAATTTTGGTAAATTTGATATATTCTTTATATTTTTTGGGATTTAATTTGGATTTATTATAAATTGTTGAATTTTTTATCTCCTTAAAGGGATGAATTTTTACCTAGCTAATTTTCTTACCTAATGAGCTCCAAATTCAACGAAATTTTGCCCTATGGTGTAAAATGTCACTAAATTTAATATTGTCAAGTTTTATCCCAATTAGGTGTGCTTATAATTTTCTAAGAATTTTTGAAATTGTCTAGACCTTGTCCTTAATTATTTTTTCCTAGATGTCACTAGTATTCAATTGGGTTCCAATCTTCGTCCAGCTAAACCTGACACAAATGCAAGCATGCCACAACAAACACACATCTTGAACCTGAAAACTTGTAGAGTTATAAAATTTTAAAGTTTGGGTCCAAAATAGACTCATCAACTTGAAAATTAACACCATATAAATATAATGGGTATATGAACCTAAAAAAAGCAGGGGATGCATAAGATGCCCCAAAAATTTACAAAAAATTATGTCCAGTTTAACCATAGGATTATGAGAAAATTGAATTTCAAACAAAGTTAAATAAATCACAATCCAATAATCAAAACAACTTAAATTTAATTTTAATAAATAATAGACAACAATAGCTTTCAAATGACATAAAAATCATTTAATTTGGTGAAATTTAGATTTTTTATGAATTTTTAAAGTTTTGGGTATTTAAAATAATTTATAAATTAAATTTTAATTAGTTTTAATCATTAGTTTGGCAGCGGGAATCATTGTGCCACCGTCGTGCCAATTTGATACGTGGTTGACACTAGCGTGCAACGGCATGCCACTAACCATGTCAGCTAGTCATATCAACGGTGAGGTGAGAGATGGTTGTGTTTGCACTACGTGTCATGTGCCGTACCAAATGGCACAGGTTTGAGTCAAACAGATGCCACACAATCTTGATATGAGCTACATGACATTTTCTAGGCCATTCAAACTGAGAGTTTAAATGCATATAACTCTTAAAATATTCAACCAAATCTTGTGAAATTTGAAATATAGATTAATGATAACCTAATATTACAATGCCTATATTTTGGAGGCTCCATGCATTGTAGTTTTTTTGTAGTTTCAACTTGAAGTTCTTCCTAAAGTTCAGATAACTTACAATCAAGTGGGTAAATTTTTTAGTTCTTAGGCTCCTTTTGCTTTTGGTGAAGTCCTCTACAACTTTACTGAAGACTCTAGAAGCAGATAATGACTAGATTGAAAGTTGTTGAAGAAAGTTGAGTTTTCCTCACTATCTCCCTCTTACTCTTCACTAAAATATTGTTTTAAGGCTAGGGTTTAGTGGGGAAAAGCTTGGGAAAGCTTTAGGAAGGCTAGAGAAGGTAGAGGAGGAGTTTTTTTTTTTTTGGAGTGGAGGCTATTAGAGCTGAAGTTGTTTAAAATGAGGATGACCAATGGGTATTAGGTCAAGTTCCCACACTTAACCATCACCTTTTTGAATGAATGGCTTTGATTTGTTTGTAGAAGTCTTGGTTTAATGTCAAGTGTCCCTCAAAGCTATTAGAAGCTAGGGGGAAGGGCAAAAGTTGAGTGTCATCCTTTGGTCCATGGGAAGGGGGACCATAAGCCTTTTTCTTCATATGGGTAAACCGAAGCCTAATATAGTTTAAGTTGCTTGTTTAGGTCCTCTTAGGAGAGGAAATGAACTCCTTTTTAGAAAGTTTGAGCAGGTCTTAATGGGGGGAAAAGTTTACTGATGTGGCATGGCCACCTAAGCTCATTTGAAGACTATTTTGATCATTTGACTGGTCAAACTAGTTAATGGGGATGATATGGCATTCAAGACGGTTTGAGTTGTTGATGTGATGAATCTAAAGGGGTTTGAAGGGATGGGTTAAGTGTTTGATCAAGTTTGTGAGTGTATAATAAAGTTTAACCAAGTAATTGAGTTAACTTTGGTCAAACTCACCATGATTTGACTCTTCAATGGTTTGAATGCACTGCAACCATGTATTGTAGTTGGATTGAGGGTTTGAAGAGTTTGATTGGATTGAATTTGGTTTAATGAGGTGATTGGTCCCATGCAATGGAATGACCATTTGGGTTGAAACAACCATTTGGATCCTTAAGGGATACTTTGGTCAACCTGGTCAAAGAAAAATTGGGGTTTAGGTTCAATGCACTCCTAATAATATTTAGGATGTATTAGAGGATATTACAAGGGTTGAATTGACTGGGCCTTATTGATGTTTAGGGAAAAGTCTAAATTTTCCCTTAAAGAATATTTTGGTCATTTTGACCCCGAGTCAACCCTGGCGCAAAATGGGTCTAGCAAAATAAAGTTTACTACTCAACATATCATAACAAAGGTTATGGACATGGTCAAGAGTCTTGGGGAGGATCCCAAGGTTAAATTCCAAAATGTGGACGGTTTAGTGGCACAAGTTGTAAATATTTGAAGGTTTTGTAGCCTTTACAAATCAATTCAATTTTTAAGGTTAGAGGTCTCATAATGGGCTCAAATTTGGAAGGTTGACCCTAGTGATATGCCTAATCAATATTCAATTGATAGATCATGAATCAGAGGTCATTTGACTGGATTTTAAGGTGATTGAAAAATTACCTATAAATGGTTTCAGGACCTAGGTCCTTAACCATTAATTTTGGTATGAAATTTTGGGTTTGGACTAAATTTTGTGTTTGAATGATTGATTTTGTATTACCCACATCCATCACAACCAAATGAATGATTGAGATTGATTAAAAATTATTTGAAGTTTGTTTGAGGATCTAGATTAAAAGTTGATTCAGGACTGTATTGAAGTGTGGCTATAAACTAGATGATTGACAACTGGCTAATTATTAAACATCAAATCAGCACATAGAGATTTGAACATATCCTGATGACCTCATACAAAAATGAGGTCAACAGTATTGTAGAAATTTTGTATGGAGTTTTGTGATTTAGAAGAGGAGATGGTGTTCGGTTGATTAGGAAAGTGGCGGTGAGGATGCATTTGTTTCAAAATTGAATGGGAGTATTAGATTGAAAGATATAATGCATGAGACACATTTAATATATGTTGATGCTTTCATTCAACTACAAAGTTTTGTTGAGGTCTAGCAACACAGTATAGTTAGTGTAGGCCCCTATTTTCATTAAAAAATTGTGATGGATCTAATTCTTTAGCATGATGTGATTTAAAGGTTCGCTTTTTTTCTTTTTTTTTTTTCTTTTTTTTCAAATTTTGTTGCTATCATATTAAAGAATCTTGGAATTATGATGGTGGCATCAAACTTGTGCTTGAGCATATATGCCCATGTGAATCAAATACAATCATCATGTAAGGTTAAAAAAAAATGATTGCCATTGTGTGATGTGGTATGATATGGACCCCAAATGTCGCAATGAATTAAGACAAAAAATAATTTGGGATGAATGATTCTGAGAATTAAAAGGCATAAGATGTAGTTTAGCAGGAGGAAAAATGTAACAAATTTTATTTCTTTTAAATTTAAATACATTACATTTTAAATGATCCTTAAGGCAATCCAATTTTTTCATAGGATGGATGCCCAAGTCTATAATGCCAAGTTTGAAAAGAGATGATATTTGCATGTAATGCACGCAACATTTATGTCCAAGGTGTCAAGGATGTAAAGATCCCCTATCTGTTCACCCTTGCTGATCATCTTCTTGTTCTTGCAGTCCTGAATGATAAAATAATCATGGGAGAATGTGATTGTAAGATTTTTATTCATTTTTAGAGCACATACAAATAAAAAATTGAATTTAAAGTCCAAGATATAAAAGACATCATGTAAATTTAAATTTGAATATAAGGACTAGTTATGTTGTTGGGTAGTGTGATAGTGGAATATGTTATATGTTTTAAGTTGGTGAATGATTTGACATTCGAGCATATGACAGTGGACATTGCAGAATGTATTAATGATCATTCCTCTTGGGCCCTTTAGCAGGAGTGATCAACGGTTGTAGCTATTGGTTTCTTTTATATTTTTCCTTCAGCTCGTTGTTGATGAAATGCCCATACGAGACAAGAAATGGAATCAGGAATTAGATTCATAGGTGCTTTCTGGGTGAAAACCAGGGAGATTAGATCTCAAATATCCTAAAGAGGCGAACGAGATGGTAGATTTGCTGCAGTGATTGAAACATTGAAGCCGATTGAGGTTGGATCACGCACAGGTATCAAGAACGCTGACAGGGCTTCGTGCGTGGTTGGGCGGATCGAACGTGAAGGGTTCTTTGGCGCAGCAGAAGCTAGAATAACACACAGAGGTTCTCGAGTACCTCGCCTGGGAGTTCTTGATCTGGCAGGAGATGCTGCGATCAACAACGTGAAGAGGACTTTTCTGCACCTTCTACTCTTGACTGAAAGCAAGAAAGCCAGGGAAAACAATCACGAGAAGATGTGGAGGGCAGGAGGGAAGAAGAGCGCGGCTGGAGATCAAGTTATGTCTTTACCTTTTACTTACTACAAAAAATGATACATTCGAAAGTATAAAAAGACAATGATTTAATGATTCCCAATACAGATTATCCTAAATAGGCGTCGCCTTGGGTCCGGTGTCCTGACGTAGCTCTATGTTCGGACGCCAGTAAAATGGTGCCACGTGCTCTTACTCTTTCTCGTGCAGCTCGATGACCCGACTCGGACCGGACCAGGGATTTCTATGTATTGGATGATTTGTGCAGACTGGGGTATTGCTAGATATTGGTTGATATTGCTCAGCAATAATGAGAAATACCATTCTATCAAGACCAATACCTAACAATATCGAGCAATACCCTCATTTTGTTAGGTATTGCTAGGTATTGCTCGGTATTGCTAGGTATTGGTTTTGACAGAGCGATATTTCTCGTTATTGTCAAAAAATACCTAGCAATACCGAGCAATACCTAGCAATATCTGAACATAGCAATACCGAGTTCCGGTCCGAGTCGGGTCGTCGGGCTGCGCAGTAAAAGTAAGAGCACGTGGCACCATCTTACTGGCGTCTGGATGTAGAGCTACGTCTGGTGACCGGACCTAATAATTGTTCGTCGCCTTGTTGCTAGTTGAAAGGAGAATGACATCATATATCCTTGATTATCTACCTTTGGGTGAGTTCAAGAATGTCGAGTAGGACATGGGTGAGTCCGTTGGCAGGCGTCGAGCTAAAGGGTCCTGTGACTAGTAAATACCTTGGAGTTGCCGACGGCTTAAAATGAGTTGTTATTGCAAGGAGGACGAGCTTTTGCAGTCAGATGGTCATAGTAAGGCGAGCTGAGAGCCCATAACTGAGCACTCACTTGTAGTTATGATTGGTGAGCATGAATGCAGATACCGGCCCTAGATGAGGATAAGTACCTTTGACGGTCATTCTTCCTTTGTGAGGCGAGTGGTGAGTCACCTAACATGAGAAGATCTTCGACCGCCCCCATGAGGAGTGACTTCCCTCTACCTTTCCATACAAGCGGGATCCAAGAGTCCTTGGAGCGAGTTCTTTTGTTGGGCCCGCTAGCTAGGTGGAAGTTGTTTTGTGGCGATCTCCCAACCACTTAGAATGAAAATTATGAATTAATTATTTTTTTCATTATTATTAATAAACTAATCATTCATATAAGCTTATTTGATAAATATTAATCTTTCGAATATTGGCAAAAGTAAGGGCAAAAATAATTCGTTAAATATTTTGTCATAGTTATCATCAATTAGACAAGTAATCAACTTTAAATTAAATTGTAGATTAATGTAACAAAATTTTATAAGCTCTTATAAGTAATTGATATGTACAATCATAAATTAACTTTATGTGAACATGAATGCTAATATTTATTATAAGGTGCTATCTATGATTTATGCATATAATTTGTATACTAATGTCAATATATGTAAAACCCAAATGTTTAAAGAACTTGCTTCATAATGATTATTTATAGGTGTATATAATATATCCCATAAATTGATTTTATATATTGCCGGGCAGACGTTCGAGAGGTCAGGCAGTGGTTTGGTTAGCCGATGGAAGTTCGCATGCGAAGGTTCTTAGGTGGAGCTCTAGATCCTTGAAGCCTTAGAGCTCTCTCTCATCTATTGCCAAAGGTCCCCCCTATAGAGAGTGGGGGCTATTCATAGATTTTGAGAGTGGCATACCCCATAAATATGGAGAGGACCCAATACAAATTTGGAGTACTCCATTGGAAGACCCATATATATCAATTAATCATTTAGTTATCTTGATGATGTCCAAATTAAGTGAGCTTGATCTTGTTGTATATATCTGAAGCATGCCATATTTTAATATCATTTGATTATCTAATTAATATTCTAAAGCTTCCCAACATGCTTTAAGCTCTTGATCAGATTGGACCGATTTTTGTATCACTGGATTTGCCTTCTCGAGATGGTTAATTTGATTGTAAGTTTGCTAAAATCAGAGTTTGGATGGTTCTAAATTTAGTCTTGGAAGATACAAACTTTAATATGCTTCAAGATTTGTACTCAACCGAGGTGATTTTTGGTGACGTATCAAGAATTTATATTAAAATTGTTAAATGTGGGGAGTATAACATAAATTAATTGTCTTAATTTATACTACCTATGAACAACATAATATATGGAATAACTTGCACCAAAATATATGTGTTTAAGTGTGCACAAGTTAATAATTGAATTTATAAAGCTGTATATACATCACATTGGATGGAAGAATTAACACTAAAACAACTATATATATATATATATATATATATATATATTGTTGGATAAGTACGTAACAAGATTTGTGCTCCATTATTAAAGAACAAA
>NW_021318912.1:810177-840658 GCF_001605985.2 Dendrobium catenatum
GGGGGTGGCACAAGTTTTTACTTGAAAATATATAATTTATTGCTTTTAAATAACTAATTGTCAACATGAGTTAAGCTTATATATTAATATATGAAGAAATATACATTTCAATGCCACGTAATTATTTGATTTACATGTGTTAACATACAACCTTATATGACTTTCATATTTCCAAATTCGTGAATCAACTTTCAATAAGCGAATTCTTCCCTATTGAACTTCAACATATGGAAGCATATTTTATTTCATTTACAACATATTTAAAATGATTTCAATGACATCAAAACTAATGCAATATGTGGCATCACTAACATTGACACTTGATGTTGCACATGGAAGTGGCCCTATAACTAGAGCAACAGCACATGAAGGTCAAGCTATGAAGCCTCCATGAAGATTTGATTCATTTATGTGCTATGTTTTATGTAATTTCATGTTTAAAAGTGTTGTTTGAGTTAAATAGTATTGTATTGGCTTTGTTAGCGTTTAATTTATTATTTTCAAGTTTTGGAGTGAAGTGGCCTGTCAAGAAAGTGTCTAGGAAGAGTGGAGTGGCCGATGAAGCATGAATGAGGAAGCGGTTAGGTTGGTTGCAAGTGTGGGCCGCCCTTCCATTGAACTTTATTCCCTCCTTATTAGTGTTTGAATGCCAAGATGTGTCTCTTGGACTTGTGCTAGTTGTATAAGACCCTTTTTTTAAAATGAAGTGCATTATTGATTGTGTAATACATTTTAGGAAGAAATTTTAAAAAGTTTGGAGGCTTGGTGGCCGAGCAACCCAAAGAAATTGGGTGATCCTATTGAACTTGCAATTATTTTTCTTGCATTTATTTTTTTCATTACAAACTTCTATAATGTGTTCGTTTGTTTTTATTCCACCCTATAAAACCCCAAATCTAATTTTTTTCCCTCAAATCCTAAGTCTAATCCTCATTGCTAGGGCCAGCCAACACATCTTATTTTGCAAGACTAGTTTTGTTTCTATTAGTATTTGACAAACCTAAACCTCATAAGATTACATCAAAATATCTAGATCTTTAGCTAACATACCATAATTTAATAACCCTAAATTAGATTATGATTGTCAAATCATGGAGAAAAAATCAACTATAATTCTTATTTATTTTTGTTGCTCCAACACATTAACCTATTTCCAACCCAATATAAAAATTCAGAAAAAAAAAAAGCTCCACCAAAAAAATTAAAAACCTTTAGATCCAATATAGAGGATTTTTGTGAGACATTCCAAGTTGTTTATGAGAATTCAACTTGATCAATAGAAATCCTGAACTAAATCCCCAATCTTTGTCAATTCTTGACAAAATTGACCTACACACCAAATCTTGTCCAATTCTTATCGAACTCTCTAGAATTAAAGGAGACATCCTCATCTTCAAATAAAGTCTAAGTTCAATTGATTTAGATATTTGGAGAGAAATATTCATTTAGTGGAAGTTGGAATTTTATTTCACAACAGATTACATGAATATTGGCATATCATCCAAACTCCTTAAATATTAATTTATCCAAATTAATTTATAACTCTTCTAATTATATTAGAAGAGTATCCCATTCACAATTTGATCACATCAGTAATCTAAACCCCTCCACAAATACTCATCAACATTGAATGTGATATCAAGCTGAAGTTAAACTTTATCTTTAATAGTACCTAAAATAAATATTTACATAAATAATAGATTAGAATATATATTTGCAAGAAATATTTTAAAAATAAGAAAATAACATATAGATTTTTTTCAATATTTTTTGGGGAGCTTTTTTAGCATTATATTTATATCATCAAGCTAATAATATATTGTTACATCAATTAACATCTTTTAAATGAGATGTATCAAAAATTGATCATTAGTATCTCTCAATTGAGAAAAAAATAGAGCATTCAAACGGGGTGAAATATTTATTTATTTGAGATCCTCATTTAAATAGAGACACTCAGCCCCTCTTAAAGATAAAGATCAGAGCTCCATTGTAGGGATTGTAAATATTTGATGTCACTCACAACTTTACTAGTGTATGATGATTCTATAATCCTAATAGAGAAAACACATGAGTATATATGTAAAATGAGAATATTTTGCACAAACATAATAATATAATACATCTTTTAATAGATGAAACTAGAACCTATGAATGAAGATTTAAGAGATGTATAATTTCCCCTTAATTCCACATATGAAGGGTAGTTCGTTACTCTTAGGAGAGATTGAAGCTTGCATGGAGGAATGTAATATGCTTGTATAGGGCTGTAACTGTCCGTATTTTGACACAATCAAATTTATTTTTTCAGGAGTCATTATAAGTCAAATTTATAAATCTTCTTTGTCATAATATAGATATTATTATGCTTTAATTATGATTTTTTTTTTTAATTTTAGGAGTGGTGTAGAATATTGACACATGTTGATACAAATGAGAGTTTTCGATTGTTAGGTGTCTATTTTGCAAACCGATTTCATCATATTTTTCTAGACATGCTATGATATTTTATGAATTTTTTTTATATAATTTTTAGAGCCTCAAATTTAAAGATATAAAAGAATTTATATGATATTTACATTTAAAATTAAATAATTTTATAATTAAATTTATATCCTTATGATATTTTATTATAAAAATATCTTTAAGCATTAAAACAAGTTTACTTAATCTTTTTCCTTGCTCACTAGACTTAACAGAGAATAGAAAAAAATAAATAAAGAGAAAAAAGAGAAGAGAGAAGAGAGAAGAAAGAAGTTAGGGTTTGAAGGTAGTAGAGCAATTTTTGCTAGTTAATCCTATTGTAAATTTGTTCGTCTCAAAGTAGACTATCACTATCAAAAAAAGGGATACTATAGCACAAAATTAGACATTTTCCAGCGATTTTAACTGCCAAAAAAATTTTCTTACAGCGGTTACAAACACTACGGGAAAACACGCGATTACCGTCGGATTTTATGAGCGGTTACAAACACGAGAAGAAAGAAGTTAGGGTTTGAAAACCACTGCCCGAACCCTGTGATTGTAATGTGCTACAAATACATTCTACATCGATTTTATGAGCGTTGGGGTAGACATAACTTATAACAACAGTTTAAACCGTTACAAATGTACAAAATTGCAGCGGGCATAACCGCAACAATTAGCTCACAAAATATAAATTTGCAGAATTGTAGTGGATTAAACCGCTAAATCTAGAAAGTTGTGGCGGTTAAAATGGCCACAACCTTCCAGAATTTTTTTAATATAATTTGTGAAGACAAATGGATAGTATTGCAACCATCAAATACATATAAATGATAATATGTTATATTATTTTAGTTGGGATGAGATATACAACCATCACTAACCACCAATTATTGGACAAAGAAGAAGGTAAACTGCAACCTCCATGGCCCAAAAAGCTCCTGAAAAGTTCCCATTTCCTATTATTGAACGATGAAGGCCTCCTTGTCATGAACTTGAAAACGAATGGCAGCTGTTAGGAGGAAAAAAAGAACCAATGAGAAGAAAGGGTAACGATACTTCGCCGAAGATTCTCCAGCTGCCGTTCTACCTCATCACGCTGTGCTTCCTTGATCTCTTCCTCACGCCGTTCCTGGACAGTATGTGTCTTCGGGTGAGAAGAATATCAAACAAGATGTGCAGTGGCCTCCTCTTTGCGAGCAGCTGTGATGCTCGGTGCAAAGAGTTTCACTTCGCTTGGGTCGCACAAAGGAAAGAAGATGGAGAGCAAAACTTCAGAGATCGCGCACATAAACTTGGGAAATAGGGCTTTTTTGGCGTTCATAAAATTGGGCTAATTGCATCGGTTAAAATGATTAGCACCGGTGCGATCAAATTTGATGTTAAAAACTTTTTTGGCGAGCATAAAATTGGGAATTAGGGCTTTTTTAGTGCTCATAAAATTGGGCTAATTGCAACGGTTAAAACCGGTGCAATTAGCAGTGGTCATAACCAATGCTAAAAGATGGTTTTGACAACGGTTCTAAAACAGCTCCTAACATCTGCTATGAAAAATCTAATTTTTTAGTATTGTACCATTATTAATTTTAATAATTTTGTGTATGTTGCATGTTATGGATTTTAATTTGGTCAGAATATACAAAAAATCATGCTATGTTGATTTTTAATAAACTTTCACCATATAATTTTTTATATGTCATTTTGACTGGACATTAAATTTTCATTAAGTATTTTTATATTTTGGGAGAGATATCCTAATTTAGGTAATATGGATAAATTTTAAATTTTGAGAAATAATAGCTATTTTTTTATACGTATGTGACATACATACTTGTTATGATATAAATATTGTGGATGTATATATGTGAAAAAGAGCACACTATATTTTGATGTATATGATTTTTTTTTGTTTAAATTATATTGATTTATATTGATGAATTTATAAAAGCTCTAGTTGGTTAATTAATTGATAAGTATATAATCCTTCTAAAATTAGACCCTAGGGTGTTACTAGGGTGATATTTGATCTCTTTAAAAAAAAAAAAAAACTTCACATATCAAAAGAGATTGGAAGGAGTGATTTTTCCTTCTCCTATGTGGTATTTTTTTATTAACAAAAACACATAAATTAAAAAAGGAAATAGCGGTTACAACAATGAATGACCAGAGAAATAAAAGGAAAATAAAATACAACCCACATTAGGCTCAGTATACGGTCGAGGCTCCCAGCATCCCTGAAGCCTCGCACGGACCATCCATACGGTGAAAAAAGGCGCCCACATCCAACTATCGAAAGACACCGAAGGTTGCCACCAGCTCGACGACAAAGACACGAGCCCCGGCCACATCATTGCCTCAAAAAACCCGATCCAAAATACCAGAAAAACCATTCCGAAGCTATTCCGAAGCAATAAGTGGCAAGAAAAGAAACATTAAATATGAGATTATCTTCTTCTTCGTCCCCTCCCGCGGCCCCTCCCGCGAAATCTCCCACTCCCACGAGAAACAACAGGTCTTACCCGAACCAAGGTAAAATCATTTCTAGGGTCAGAACCACCATAAAAATCCGGTTCAGCCAAATCCGGAGAAGCCACGACAATTAGAAAAATCAGATTCAGATCTAAACTTAGACGAACCGTGCATCCAATCCACATGGTTACAAAATTCAAAACCAGAATTAACACCCACACGGTTAGCCAAAGTCTGAGTATGGACCAAGTTTACAGTAACGTAAACCAAATTACCATTTGAAAAATCCTCCCGCACACCCTCAGGGATAATATCCATATTAACCACAAGAACACATGAAGCCTCGACAACCAAAACTGGCTCTTCACCAGAGCCATTATTAATATTCATGAACGATTCCACAACACCCACAATAGGCGAAGAAATAGCCAACTCATCAAGCACAACCACTACAGGGCAAATTTCCAAAGCATTAATAACACCACCAGAGTTAATACAGGGGACCAATGCCTTAACCTCCGAAATAATTAAAGCTTCATCCCCCAACTTATTTACTTCATCCAATGGCATTTGGGACCCCAACACAACAGGAGCAGAAGCCTCGAACAGAATAGAAGAAACCTCAGTAACAGAAGGAGTAACAGTAGTTTCTACAACAGCCAAAGCAAAAATAGTAGGAGAAGACACAGGGACAGACGGAACAAAAGTAGCACCCGAAATATCACCACCCCCCAAAGAAGAAGAAGGGACGAGATTAGGATTCGGGATCTTACAACCCGCTTTAGAGTGCCCCAAAGAGGAACAATGCACACAATAATCCGGAAAATCCTCAAAAACCACAGATTGCACGTAACCAGAACTTTCCGGCCCAACCCAAATTTTCTCAGGAAATGATTTAGACACATCAATCTCTACCAACACTCTAGCAACAGAAGGTCGGGAACCAGATGATGTAGCGGTCAATTTTTAAAGGTTTGCCGAAAACAGTTCCAAGGCCATGCAAGATTCGAGAAGCATACATGTGAGGCTAGGTTAGGAAATGAAATCCAGATGGGAATCACAGGAGATTCGATTTCCACATCTAAGGTAGGAAACCACTTTATGAGTTTCATGAAACAGCTGTTAACGAAGTAAGAACGATGCGCGAAGATTCTGCAATAATCCAAATCGTTGAAGATCTTAATCAAAATATTACGTTGATTCAGAACAGTAACCGAAACCTCCCCATTTAACTTAAGATTAAAAAAAAAAATTCTAATGGCTTCCAAAGAGGGCCGACGGGCAGGGAACTTCCCAACCAGAGCAAACTCAAAAGGGGCAGCCAAAGACTTAATTTTCAACTCCGAAATCCACAAAGAAGGCATGCCTCTAAAAGAAGAGACTTTAAGTTCAGGAAAATCAACAGGGGCGGAGGCTGAACCAGAGAGAACATCTTTAAATGAGAGGGGTGAAACACCAGGTAAGAAACCAGGATCGCGAAGACGAGAAGAAGCCATAAAATCAAAATCACGAAAACAACAGGAAGAGAAAACTCCCCACGCCGCCGACGAACGCATGAAGGAACGGCCGCCAGGAGGATTAGGGCAAAAACCCTAAACCCCAGAGCCCGCAAAACTTCTCTCCTATGGGGTATATTTATACTTTAAAGGAGAAAATGAGTTACAATATATTTTTTCAAATTTCTTAAAATTCAACAGATTTGTTTGCAATTTTTTAACATTTTTTTGGTATATAATGACTTCATTTAAGTTCAAAAATATATCTTCAAATTAAAAGAAAAAACTTGAATGATAATAAAAATTAGAAATAAATAAAAACTATGCCTTTTTTTAAAACATTAAAATGCACAAAAACTAAATAAATAAAAATAAAAAAAGGGAAATCATGATAAGAGTACATCAAAGATGTAAAAAAGAGATAAACGAGAAAATGAATGTAACAACTATATAAATACAATTATTAAAATAAAAAATATAAATAAACCATTACAAAAATTTAAAATGTAACAACTATATATAATCATGTACGTGACAAATAAATAATTGAAGAAGAAGGGGAGGACCTACAGATCTATAATAATTAATAGCATATTATAAAAATCAAAGATAATACTCTTAAAAAAAGAATAATAATATGTTTATCCTCTAATAAAAAAAGAATAGTCCAAAAGATTTGAAATCAAAACATGGTGTATGGTTCATGATAACTTACAGTCATTAATTGGAGGATCAAATGATCACAAAATCTTACATGCTTCAAGTGAAATCGAACGTCTCGATGAGCTAGACTCCAAAGACTCAATATCATTAAATTTTGAGGTCATTAAGACGCTTAAATGTTGAAAAAATAATAATATGAATAATTCGATAGAAAATTATAAATTTCTAGATAAATTTATCGAAACAACACTCAATATTTATGAATTGAGCATTATTCTTTACATAAAAGAGACCTAAATTAGTGCTAGACTTAATATTAGACAATGATTACATATTAGAAGAACTCTAGACATCTTCTTGATATTCAGTGCTAATGATCGCTGCTAGTTATTGCTGTCGACCAATTGATATCACCTGACTAATGGCACCAAATTATCATAGTTCATACTCCATCATCTGAATGTTGTGGTCCAATTACTGTCGCCTAATCACCATCATTTGGCCATCTTTGTTTGATTGACATAATCTTTTGTTATCATTATTCCTCCACTACTCTCACAATCTCTACAATAATTATGAGAGATAAAACAAGTACTTCCTTTATATTCTCATTTTCTCTAATTGTAGATAAAAATAGATTTCTATAACTTCAAATACATAGTGAATTATTTCAATTAGATCAAGTCTTATAAATTTTTTACCTTTTTATTTTTCACATAAAAACTCTAGTGTTTCTTATATTTTTATGTTTTACCTATATGTTGGATATTCGTTTCAAGCAAAAATGCAAAAATATCTCCCTATCATCAAGACTTTTTCAAAACACAAGTAAAAAGTTGTATCATACATAAATACCGATTCAAAGTCAAAGCCTGTATACCATCACATGTATTTTATCATGTATTATTAACTTTAAGGTTTCGTTCGGGACGATTTTTTTATTGCTTCTTAAAATAATTTTTTAGTATAAAAATTTTTGTAATAAGAAATTATTTTAAAAAACAATAAAAAGCTGTCTCAAAGGAAGCCAAAATCTAATTTATAAATAAGAAGACAGTCTTCACAGAGCGGTCTTCACAGAGCGATATTTCTCGTTATTATCAAGCAATACCTAGCAATATCGAGTAATACCTAGCAATACGCGAACATAGTAATCCCGGATTCTGGTCCGAGTCGGGTCGTGGGGCCGTGCAGTAAAGAGTGAGAGCACGTGACGACATATTATTGACTACCGGAAGTAGAACTAATTATGTCAGATTACCTGAGCTAATAAAAATTCCATCAAGCGACACTCTGATGCCCATAATTAATTTTACAATCACCCCACACCCTCAATCTCTTCTTTCCTGTTTGAGAGCTTTCTCCTTCTCCCATAGCGACCCATTAAACTTCTCTCAAACTCAGTATAATAATGGCTTACTAGATTCAAAATAAGAAACAACAAAATTTCACCAAGCAACTTTAAATCCAACACTCTGCATCTACTGTATATGCAGCTACTTCCATCCACCGCATACAACGCGTGCTTCCATTAGCAGATTAGCTGCGCTAGCAGACCGAATCAGAAATTAATCAAACAAAAAAGAAAATTGCCTTTCATGCCTACTGCAACAACCCATGATCGCTATAATAAAGCTCTCCAATCTCAAAATCCTTCATAGAAAATTTAAACGAGAGAATTACAGGCATCCATATCAGTATATTAAAAAAAAAGAATTTTTATGTTCGCAGATCCAAATATCATTGTCCTGGCATTATAAAGAGACATAAAAAGAGCAGGCTTTGCATTATCTTTTACAGATTCTCATTTGAGTATTTGACAACCTAAAATCAAAACTTCTATATTCAACCATTGTGGCCAAATATAAAAATTCCTCTCTCTCTCGCTCTCGCGCGCGCTTCATCAAGCGAAGGCTGCAAAGCACATTGACCTTACAAAGGCCAAAATACCGATGCGCCTAATACGCTTAGGCCAAATGGTTAAACCCAAAATTAAGGCTAACAATTAAATAAGTTTCTGTTACAAACCGCAAGCACCTTGGATCTGGGTCATCTTACTTATACTGAGGCTAAAGGTCTCGTCTTTGGAGTCGTCTTCTCCCACGGCGATGAGCAGCCCATGCATGGAACTTCGAAACCCTGCTTATCACCATTAATCGAGCTTCATCACGCGGCAATAAAGCACTTCAAAGATCTCAAGTGAACAACTATGAATCAAATTGGATTAATTGACACACCAAATCGAAGTAGGTAGCCATACATAGTTACGAGTCGAGGGAACAAAATTAGTCATTTATCTTCGCCACCGCCATTAATTTACTCAGATGAGTCCGCCATTGCGAATTTGCCGCACCCATCTGAGCCCAAACGATAAATAATAGAAAGAAAGGCTAAATAATAATAAAAAGGAAAGGTTTTGAAGTGAAAAGGAATTGCATATCCGAAGCTGCAAAAAATTGGGCTTCCCTCCTCGATTACGTTTTCCATTTCCCGCCGGATCGATTAAAAAACCATGGAAGGTGGATCCGTTCACCGGTGACTTTGAGTTTGAGCCCATCTCTAGCTCCGACTTGGGCGAAGCGGCATAGCCCCTTGGACTCGCTTCGCTGCCCACGACACGTTAACGTTACTGTTCACCCCCATCTTTCTTTCTTTCTCTCTCTGCGTTCTCTCTCTCTCTCTCTCTCTCTCTCTCTCTCTCTCTCTCGATTTCCAGGCGGAACGCAGACGAAACTTCTCTCTCCTTGGAGGTCAATAGGCTGAAAAGAAAAAAGAGAAAAAAGGGGGAAGCGGTGGCTCCGGCTCCAGGTGCAGGGGTCGCCTTCTATGCGATCCAATCTGGCCCAATTATCCTCCGTGAGTTCTTTCGATGCAAATTAGGGTTTTTCTTGCTTCGTTTCGGTCCTTGGAATTCGCTATATCTCTCTCTCCGTGATCAATATCGCAGTTTGGATCCTTGCCGGAATTTAGGGTTGATTTCTGGGTCACGGGAGCAAGATGATTATCAAGCGAAGCCTGCAGGGGCAAATGCCGAGCCTGAAGCGGTGCAAGGCGGATTGCGGCGGCGAGGGCGATGGAGATGGGGCGGCCGTAAGCCGACGGAAAAAGCGGAGGGTTGATAGCTTCTTTCCGCTCGAGATTTTAGCCGAAATCGGCATTTCAGTGGGGCTGCCTTACCTGCCCGAAGAGTTCCGTCGGAGTTTCTGCAGAGAGGTGTCATTCTTCCCCGGCGAGGCGGAGCTTGAGGCAGCGGAAGCCTTGCGGTTGGTTCCGATTCCGGCGACGGCGCCGCCTGCTCCGTCAACGCCGATTGTACGAACGTCCCGGGGACGGATGCTGGTGCTCCCTTCCCGATTCAATGACTCAGTCCTCACTGACCCATGTAAGAAAGAGAAACCCAAGTTCAAAGCACCGGATTCTGAATTAGATACAGCAGCTAAACCGGCGGAGCGTAAAAAAGAGAACTTTGGTTATAAAGGAAACGGTTTTATAAACCCTGTGGAAGTAAACTCCCTTGCATTGATTAGGGAAGAGGAATGCTATAGGGCGTGCAGAAACTTCAGAGTGAGGAAGTATTCGACATCGCGAAGCACTCTCACATCTCTCTATGAAGCTTTTGTATGTTTGGAGGAGCGTTTTCCGCCTCCAATCGTTTGTGCTGAAGCTCCTACGGGCTTTTATCCTGAACGAGCGACTGAGGAGCGTAGTTTGCCCGCAGACAGAGCTGAACGAAGGCAGGATTATTTTTTCCCAGAGGATTTTCATTTGGGGGATGTACTTTGGGCGAAGTCGGGGAAGAAGTATCCTGTTTGGCCTGCCATTGTCATCAATCCAATTCAACAAGCTCCTGCTATGGTCCTCAATTCCCGCATTGCCGGAGCTCTTTGTGTGATGTTTTTTGGGTTCTCTGGTGAAGAAAGGGTATATTATAACTACGTGACCTTCCTGTATCTCTTTGGGATCTAATGCTTGATCACGGTGAAAGACAAAACTACTAAGAAAATTTCTGAACACGAGAACGACGGATTGCCGTTCATCACACATTGAAAGTTGTGTGAATGATATGATCAGCTGTGATCCATCGTTTTCTTAATTAAGGAATTTTCTTATAAATTCTTTTACTTTTGCCATGCTTTAATTTAGAGCTTAAACATATGTCCAAATCATTATATGCATGCACAAAATATTTACATTTTATATGTTATTTATTTAATAATTATCAAAATTTAATTTGCAGCCAAGTATTTCCCATTTTTTTCCTCTCTTCCTTTATTATCATAATAATGTTTAGTTTATGGTGTAATTAGTTACCTAAATATCTTATGGTTTAGACTATTAAGACTATAATTTGATGATAATAAATAAGATTGGACATTATTTAGATATTTTTTATTTAATAATTATAAGGAATTAATACAATAACAGTCAAATAAGGAGATAATGAAACGAACAATATTTTATTAGTTTTTTTTTTTAAAATTTTGTTTCATACTAATTTTAGTCTTAATTCTTTTTTTTTTTGTGTTTTTCTTCAACTTTATGGGCAGGATTATGGATGGGTTAAACAAGGGATGTTATTTCCATTCATGGAATATTTAGATAGGTTTGTGACCTGAGCTCTGAAACTATTGCATGGTTCTTGCTTTAGTAGTTTTTTTTCGAACCATCACTTTCTTGTGGCAGGTTCCAAGGCCAGACACAACTTTACAGAAGCAGTCCCTCTGAATTTCGCATGGCTATCGATGAGGCATTCTTAGCTGAGCATGGCTTCCTAGGAGCTGAGGTTGATGAAATGAGTTCGGGTGGACAAATGGAAAACAGCCAATCCATGCCCAGAGGGATCCAAGAAGCTACCGATTCAAACCATGACTTGGAATGCCAGTCACAGATGCAGGCAAGATGGTTGCAAGCATTTTTTTTTTTGGAAAAATTTCGATTAGATGGATGTTAAAGTCATCTTACTTATTTTGAGATCAGTGCAATATGAATTTTTTGCTCTCATTTCAAAATAAATTTAAGAATTTTGATGCCCATTATGATAAAATTTTTTAATTAAATATCTTGAGCCAAAATTTTATTTCTTTTGTGCTTTTATACCAACATATGGATAAAGTTATCTTTCTGTGACATGAAAAGATATATGAGAATGAGCAGTTATCAACGAGATCTTCACAGCTTAATCCAGTCATGAAGTTTGGTTGAAACATTAGAGGGACAATAAGATTTAGGCTTCATTTGGGACAGTTTTTTTGCTGCTTTTTAAATAAGCTTTCTAGTACAAAAATTAAAATTTTTATGCTAGAAAGCTACTTTAAGAAGCAATAAAAAAGCCATCACAAAGGAAACCTTAGTTTTGGAGTTCATCTCCAAATGACTATTATAGTCCTACTGATTTTCTCTGTATTAACAAGAAATTTACTTGAAGCAAGATGATATGATTAATTCGGGTAATTGTAGAACTTTTTCATTGCAGCAGAATATGGCATAGTTCATTGTTCTTAGGCTTGTGCTAGCATTATAAGTAGTGTCTGCTGAGTTGTTTGGTTTTACCTTATTTGGCTTTTATTATCAGTCAGGAGACAAATTGGGGCTTAGATGTGAAAGTTGTGGATTGACTTTTCCATTAAAAAACACAAAGAATATGAAGCAGATATCAGAACAGTTGATCTGCAGACACTGTGCAAAGGTATTAATCACTATATCATTGAGATCATTGAGTGAATTTCTAAACATTCGCTTTTATACTTTGAAGCTATTGAGGTCAAAACAATACTGTGGCATTTGCAAGAAGATATGGCGTCACTCAGATAGTGGGAGTTGGGTAAGTTGATATATCTCACTATCATAAAGGTTTGATCTTTAACTGTCAAAATGTATGGATGTGCAAATTATCAATGATTTTATCTGAAATATTCTAGATATTGTAGGTTTGCTGTGATGGATGCCAAGTCTGGGTTCATGCGGAATGTGACAAAATTTGTTGCAATCTTAAGGTCTGCTTCATGTAATCCTTTTGGCGTTTTATTATCATGGGATTTAGTATAGCAATCATCTTCCTTGTATGTGTGCATTGATTTAAATCATCTTGGTATTTTAAAGGATATTGAAAATACTAACTACTATTGTCCGGAGTGCAAGCCAAAATTTAACTATGAATCAGCAAATGCTCATAAGAAGATTTCGCAAGTCAGGTTATTACTTTTTGTTTGTATTTTTCTCTCGTTAATGATTTGGGTTCACATCTGATTTATGATTTCATATAATTAACAAACTCTGCTTTCTTCCTAGCAGATATGATAACAATGGCCGGGTAGAGATGAAACCTGGCCAGGTAGCTGTAATTTGTTCAGGTGTGGAAGGGACATACTTCCCAGAGCAGCACATGTAAGCTTCTTCTTCAGGGCAAAATAAGTTTAATAATAAATGTGGTTCAGCTTTGAATTGCCATGAATGTAGGATAGCTCCTGCTTTACTTTTGTAATCTAGATGGTTTAATTTATAACCATAAAAAATTTGGCTAATACTAGCATAACCAGGTTGCATGTAGCTTATTTTTAACCGAATAATCACTAATTAAAGTTGTGGTGTGGATGTAATGTGGATTAAAGGACAAGTTGGAGAGTAGACTGAAAAAGATTGCAAGGGGATTTATGCTCAGTATATAGCTGTTTTTTATTCTTTATTTGGTTTTTCTTTAATGGTAACAACTATGGATAGAGATTTTCTTATTCATTATTTAATCTTCTTTTCTAGTTGCTTATCATCACCGAGTGCTTTAATAATGGTACTGACATTTTCTCTTTGGTAGGGTATCATGCCATTGTGGCCTTTGCAAGTCGCAGAAGATAACATTAACAGAATGGGAGCGGCATACTGGTTGCAAAACGAAAAACTGGAAGAGTAGCGTCAAGGTCAAAAGTAAAATGCTATCACTTGGAAAATGGGTACTCAATTAACTCATTGTTTTTTTATCATCATCAGGATGCTATTCTTAAACCTGTTCTTCTAAAAGAACGTCTTCTTGTTCACAGTTATTGATATTCTGATACACTTTTAAGGAGCAGAACACTACAAAATTTAACCATTTTAATGTTGTTCTACAGTTGGATCAATACAATGCACTCTTTCCAAACAATGCGAAGCGCCCATCTCCAAAAGTGAGAAAACAGAAACTACTTGATTTCTTACAAGGTATATAAATTTGATCATTTTTTGTACTTTTTTTTTTGGACATTTTGGCAATGTTGCTCCGTTTATGTTCTGAAAAGCCTTGTAGAATGAGTATTTTATGATTTTCATTTCTTTTAAACAGAAGAATATGAACCAATATATGCTAAATGGACAACAGAGCGATGTGCAATCTGCAGATGGGTTGAGGATTGGGACTACAATAAAATTATTATCTGTAATAGGTAGTTCTGGGTTCTTTTCCATTCTTTAAATACACAGGAGTGATTGAACTTCTTATTTATTTGATGTCATAGGTGCTACTCATTGGTACTTGGAAGTTTCTCCTAAATTATTATAGAAACTTACAATTCATATAGTTTGATGTTATTTCTAGGTGCCAAATAGCTGTCCATCAAGAATGCTATGGAGCAAGAAACATTCGGGATTTCACATCTTGGGTTTGCAGAGCCTGCGAAACGCCTCAGTATACACGGGAATGTTGTCTTTGCCCTGTAAAAGGTACTCCCAATATTTCTGGCTTATGAAAATGGAAGTTTTTTGATCTTTGGCGTCACAGCAATTTTTTTATTTGAGATGGAAAATGCTTCGAACCTACGATCATTGTTTAATAAATGATCTACGTTCTTTTTCGCTACATAAATCAAGTCTCACATCCACCAAATGTGTTTCGGATTAATATTCTCTGCATATTTTACTTCACTGCCATGCAAGGTTAAATTTGGTAATGCTGTGTTTATCAAATTTCTTGCAGGTGGTGCTCTTAAGCCAACAGAAATTGAAGAACTCTGGGTTCATGTAACGTGTGCCTGGTTTCAACCTGAAGTATCTTTCTCAAGTGGTGAAAAGATGGAGCCTGCTGTTGGTATTTTGAATGTCCCATTGCAGTCTTTGGCAAAGGTCAATACAGTGAATTTTATGAAAGGCTTATATCAGTTGATTTTCACAATTCTTTTTATTAATGACTGCATTCTTTTCACGTCACAAATGAGTAACTGGCTTGTTTTTTATCCCATCAGACATGTTCGATATGTAAGCAGATGCATGGTTCTTGTACACAGTGCTACAAATGCTCTACTTATTATCATGCTATGTGTGCATCCAGAGCAGGATATCAAATGGAGGTATGGCTGTAAACATGATATTAGTCTTTCTATGTTGATATTATACGACTGATATATTCCATGCTAATATACTGCTTAAATTGTGATTTTTGCGGAATTAATGTGGCATATGGTAAAATTTTATGTTGGGTCGGTTCCTGAACCGACCCAGCCAGCCCCACATGGGCTGGCCCTAGTCTACTGGAGGCAGGTCATACCCCTCCTATATGATTGCAGCCCAAGTTGTGGGCTTCATAGGACTAATTAATGGAGGCGGCTAGGTTAGGAGGGAAAGGAAATTTGAATTCAAGAGAAGTAAGCTTTAAATAGGCATGAGAGGTTAGGGTTAGGGTTTATGCTGATTATTGTTTCTCTTGGAGTCCTCTTTGGTGATTTGGGCTCTAGACTCTTCGTCTAAAGATTGGGAGAGAACAATCATTCTCTCGAATTGAGGATCAATTGTATCTTTGCTTTATGTTTGCTTTGCTTTGATTTTCCTAATACAATCTAGTGTCTTTGGTTGATTTCATTGGCGTTCTTGTGTTCTTTCTCGCTGTTTTTACCAATTTATCGTTATGATTGCTTGCGAACGCAAGTAATCCACAAGTAATTCTGATAGGATTACTTGCGAACTCAAGTATTTCCTATCATTTTACCATCACAATAATATCATAGAAATTGATATTATATCCCATGTAAATTTTAGGTAAGCTGGATTTCAAGCCTCGTAGGATAGTGCCGAAGCCAACACAATACTAATAAAATAAGCAATTATGCAACGAACAAATTTTCTTATATTTGATTATCCTCATTTTGATTGATAGTTTGTAGCAGAAAATATTATACCATTGTCAAAATTGAACATTTAAGATAAAATTGTTGTCTTCACCTCTTAGATATTTATCCATAATTTTTTTTTTGTTAAAGTTGCATTTACCTGTAAAGTTTCTAATTGTTACAAGTTGTTTCATTGTGTTAGATAACATTTTTCTTGGTAAAATCTTGTCAAATGATCAAGTAATGATGCTTGGGCCTCCGTTCTTTAGCAGCACAAGTGCCATAGTAGGGCAAGCAACATTGACAAAATTTCTTGAGCATGATTTTCTTTAAAAAATATTCTGAATCTATGGATAATTTGAATGTTGTTGTATCACATTTAAACGCATGTTTTTTGTGGTCACAATTTACTGATTTTCATTTATTTTTTACCTGCTATAAATATGCAATGCCTTTGTTTTTTTTAGTAAAACAAGGTAATCCATTTGTTTCAACTTTTACCTTTTTTATCTAATTTTAGTCTCAAATGCTTTATGTTGGTATAACAGTCAATGGATTTTATTCTTACTCCATTACTTTGAATGGAAGGTTCAATTTAACATCTTATAATGTTTCCAGTTGCACTGCTTGGAGAAAAATAGGAAACAAGTAACCAAAATGGTCTCATACTGCTTGCAGCACAGGTAAACCTGTGCCCGTTGCTTTCTTAATTTAAAATTACCGTTTTTCATAATTCTGTCTGAATATCCTTGGTCTGTTTCTTTGCTGCAAATTTATATATTTTTTTTTGTGCAGGCCACCAAATCCAGATAATGTATTAATCATACACACTCCTCATGGAGTCTTCTCAGCCAGAGGCTTGCTCCGAAAAAAAGACAAGAAAAATGGTTCAAGGCTGATTAGGAAAGAAAACAATGAGGATGCAACCATTGTAAATACTCTTATTTCTGAAGCTTCTTCTGCTGCTAGGTGCCGGATCTATAAGAAGGTTGATTATAAGGTACATTGTAATGAAAATCTTGATGATTTATTTTGGGAGATTTAAGCTTCGTTTGGGACGACTTCTTTATTGCTTCTTAAAGCAGTTTTATAGTACAAAATTTTAAATTTTTTGCACTAAAAAGTCGCTTTAAGAAGCAGGAAGAAAACCGTCCCAAATGAAGCCTTAGTTTTTGAAAATGATCCAATGTTCCATCCATGCAAACATTAATAACTCATGATTCCTTGCTTTTTATTCTCAAAGAAATAGTCATAGATTTTACTAGTGTCTCATGACACTCCATGCGCTCATTAGTTTGGTGAGTCTTTCCCTTTGAGAGTTTTTAGCATCTGAAAACAAAATTAGTCTTGAACTAAAATGCTTGAGTGACCTTATAATGATTGGTATTTTCTGCTGGGTTTAGCTCATTTCCTTGGGTTTTTCAGAGTGTGTTGTCATTAATATTTATTTCCTTTTTACTTTATTTGTAATGATATTTGTTTGGATATGAATAGTTTGATTTCTTATCTTGTTTTGTGCTTTTTTATTTGGTTTCACGCTTACCCTTAAATTCAAACATGTTATGCATTCGATTTTTTTTATTTTTTTTATGGACTCAAACAAGGTTTCTTTATAATGATGTACGATTAAAATCAACACCTTTTCAGGATCATTGAAACATTTTGTACTGGAAACATACTTATTATGAAAACTTAACATTCTGGTTGTGCTTTTATTGGCCTTCTAATGTAAAATTTCAACCTGCATTAATCTTGCAGAAGTTGATTTTCTTTTATCTTTAACTGTTTATCAGAGGAAGCAAAAAGAACCCATCGCTCATCGTCTTATGGGACCTCGCCATCATCCCTTAAATGAAATTCAGAGATTGAATGCACCTAAGGTGAAACTTTATTTGCAATGTTTTTATGGCTTTACTTTTGCTTATTAAGGAAATGAAAAAAAAAAAATCTTCTTTATAACATTTTTTTGTCAATGATAAACAGGAGGAGAGGGATCCTAATTCATTTTCTTCATTCAGAGAGCGTCTTTACTACTTACAGGCATGTCTCTCCTTTCTATATTTTACCTGTATATTATAATTTGGGCAATGTTGTGACATTTACTTTGAATGCTTCAGTCAACGGAAAATAGCAGGGTCTGCTTTGGAAGATCTGGAATACATGGATGGGGTTTGCTTGCTCGCAGGAATATTCAAGAAGGAGAAATGGTAAATTTACGAATTGAACATAACTTGTAGTTTTATTCTTTCTCCATAAGGAGTTTCGCATTGTCATTCCTAATTTCATAGATTCCTCAAGAGCTACTTCGTATTATGCACTGCTTATCGATACTTTTTGTTAGCTTCTATTTCTAATATTCATTTGATCAATCAATTTTAAAACCAATTTACAAATATGCACTTGTGAACTTATTTTTATTTGCAGGTTCTCGAGTATCGTGGTGAGCAAGTGAGGGGTAGTGTTGCTGATCTGAGAGAGGCTCACTACCGATTAGAAGGGAAGGATTGCTACGTGAGTTCTCTTGTACCACTCTCTGTTTTATGTTGATTTTTAAGATCTTATTTTCTTTAAAAATATAAGCTACTAACTTGAGTTTGTTTTAGCTACACTGATCTGCAAATTATAATCAACAAAAGCGGGCTAACAATCCTCATTAGATGAGTTTGCATTTGTATGGTTGCACACGTTTGCATTTTTGTTTATCTTTTTCTCTTAGGGGTTCCTGGGGTGATTAAATTCGCTAGGTAGGATTGGGTTTGCATGATTAAATTGTTTACTAGATAAGTTGGTTTAGGCCTGTAAGGATTATCTGGTCAGATGGTTTAGCAGTTGCAATCAAATGTGACCGTTGGAATTTGAATATAATTGGATTTATAAGCGGGATTTTCTTTTTTGTGTTTCTATTTGCAGTTGTTCAAGATAAGTGAAGAGGTTGTGGTTGATGCTACAGATAAAGGAAACCTAGCACGGTTAATCAATCACTCAGTGAGGCCATATATACTCAACTATTTTGTCATAATGAATGTTATCTGTTCTAGCTTACTAATGTTTTCTCTTGTTGTGCTCTCTGATGTAGTGCATGCCCAACTGCTATGCAAGGATAATGAGCGTGGGAAACGACGAGAGCAGGATTGTTCTCATTGCCAAGACTAATGTTTCTGCAGGCGACGAGCTAACGTATAATCAGTATCTCAATTTCTCATTTGTTTTAATTTTCTGTTTAGCAATCTTTAGATGACATGAGATGGTTTATTTGCCAAAGTGCTGTTCAATTCTCTCTGAATAACTTGGCACTCAGGAGGCGCTAATACTATGTCTAGGCAACCTACATAATGTTGTAGAAGGATTAAGAAAATATGGTGGTAGATCAAATGTAATTTGGATGGAAGATGTAGAAACAGAATTACATAAAACTGGTTTAGCACCTCATGTAGCACTTTGCAGTTGGGGCTCTCAGTGATTCAATCTAGAGATGATATGATTCTAGCTTAAGTTTGGCTCAAAGTAATTTAATTTGATTTCAAGTGAAGCCGAGCTTGATTATGTGTTAGTTTGTTGTTGTCACGAGCTAGGAAATCAAACATGACTCATCAACTTCAATCCAAGCTCGATTCAAGCCAAAATATGATTCAATTTTGAAAGATTTTTCATTGATAATGATAATTATTACTCCATATATATATATATATATATACATTGTAATAGTTAATTATGGAAAATGGATTAAAAAATGGCTTCTTGATCTCCATCATTTCTCTATTGTCACACTTTGTTTCATCTTCTCTACTCTAATTTTTGCTATGCCTTATCCTTTATCCTCTAGCAACTTTCATGGTATCAGAGTACTAAAGCCAAATGATGACCTCTCTTGCTCATACTTGGTTGATGCTGATATAGGCCCCCAAGGCCATCTCTTTCTTATTAAAAATCCTTCTTATCATCCTCAACCCACCTTTTGTTCTCCCATGGATCGATCGGCCACCTCTATAGTAGCCAACCCCTCACCCATCATGAGAACATTCTTGTCCCCACTCAACTAAAGTTCTTGGTGTCCAACATAAGAACATCATCTTAATCCAAATCACAACTGAAAATGATGTGAAACTGAATCAGAATTGTTTAGAAATAATAAAATAATTGCTTGACTAGCCAATATAAAGATTAACGTTTCACAATTATAGATTTAGGAATCCTTAGTTGCAAAGTTGCTTAGGCAATAGTATATGCTTTGAAGACAGGACAATTCAAAACAATAACAAACATATAAGTAAAATCCAGTGTGCTTAACAAAAATCCACGGGTTAATACTTAGATAATTCACCTTGAGTTTCCCTCACTCATGCTCTCTTTAGGGTTTGCAGAAGAAAGATATCAGCATTACCGATGTGGTCACCACAAGGAGGAGGGAGCTTACAATACCGTCCAAGAGAAAGCTAGCCGGAGTAGGAGGGGTAGGTGGAGGATGTAGGATTTTCCACCGGGTTGGAATGTAGAAGTCGTCGATGGCGGTTGATAGGAAAAAATAGTATTCAATCCACGTACTCTTCAACGGTTGCGTCGATCTCCATGTTGATGTCAAAGAACAACGATCTCAAGACTACATGCCCTTGGGAGTCAAAGACAAACCCATGGTCAATGTCTGGGTTGGCCATGCATGATTGTCCAAAGAGGGAAAATTGAGAGTGAGAGAGGAGGGGGCGGGTAGGTGTTCGTCCCAACAATGGGGGTGGGGAAGGGGAATGAGGATGGGACTTGAATTCTAGAGTTTGGTGGTGGAGGAAGATTAATATTAAATATGGAATTAATTTCAGATTTAATGGGTAATTAGGGCTATGTTTATTTGTAATTTGAAATAATTGGGGAATTAGGAGGGAAAGTGGCGAGAGGATTGTATTAATTAGATCCTTAATTCATGGGATCTAATTAATTGGAGAGAGGAGGGGGGGGGGGGGGGGGGGGGAGAGAGGAAAGAGAGGGGGGTGGTCGGCCAAGGAGAGAAGGGGGAGAGAGGGTTAGGTATTAAGGAGGTGGGCCCAAGCAATTAAGGGATTGATTACTTAAATTTGAAATTAATTTTAGATTCAAGTTAATTGGGGTTTTCCTAAATTGGAGGGGAATTTAAGAAGAATTTGAAATTCAAATATTTTGAATTTGAATTTAATTCTCTCCCTAAATTAGTGGGGCTAAATTAAGAAAGCATTTATGGTGGATTCGAATTCAAAAGTTTGGAGGAAATTATGTGGCCGGCGGCTATGGTGGGGGAGAAGGATGTGGTCGGCGGCTTTAGGTGGTGGAGAAAGGGGCCAGCGGGTGGAGGGAGCCTGGTAGGTTTTCGGCCAGCTTGGGCTTGGTGTTGGGAGCCGACGGGTAGTGGGAAGGGGGAGGGGATATGGTGCCGTCTGTTAGGGGAGATGGGTAGGGGGTGTGAGGGTTGTCGGTTTGGGAGGAGAGGGAGAGGTCTGCCGGCGAGTATGGGAGGAGAAGGGGAAGGAGAAAATTAAAATTAAAGACTAAGAGCTCACCCGTTAGTGGGCTGTTGGGTACTTCATTGGCCTCTCGAAGGCTTCACCACTCTTTCTAGAACTCCAAAACATAGGAGATAGAAATCTGATTTTTTTTTTTTCATTAATCATCATCCTTCATAAGAGGGAAAAGAAGGCTATAAATAGGCCCTCATACAAGAACAAAACAAAAGACCAAATTTCCTCTTGGGGTTACATGCATCTAGTCCCTCAAGTGAGGGTAAAAACGGAAAAGGACACTAATAATAATAAAATTACAATACATCAATCAGAAATAAAAAGATGCGAGCATAGCCGTAGATCTCCTATGTCTCCTCATGTCAGAATCTCCTGTTGATGTCATCATCAGAAAATCACCTAACTTGGCACTCTCAGCTCCTCAAAATCTTCAACGCTAATTGGTTTGCTAGCTGCATAGACAACTCTATCTCCAACCAACTAAACACCTCCCCAATGATGATGGATCAGTCACCCTCAACCTTTAATACAATACCTGGATGCTCATAGACCAAAAATATGCAGAAACTCTTTACTCTACAATCTCAACTCCTCTACTCCTATATGTTTTGAATTTGGACGCTTATGTAGACATTTGGTTCATGATTGAAAGACTCCTATAATCAAGCAATCGTTCAGGTGTTATCCTATTAAAGAATGATGTGCACCATCTCTCATGAAGGGCCAACCAAAAGAAATATATCTATCAGAAATCAAAGCAAAAGTGAACACTACAACCATCACTAATTCACGCATTGACCCTGAGGATATAATCCTACTCACTAGTAAGCCATCTCTCCCTCAAATTTATCATCTACTGAAACGCTCTCACAATCTCAGCTTTGTCAATTTTCCTAACAGTTGACTACTCATGTTGTTCCATAATTTTTTGATGTTGCTAGTTACAAAACTTAGGACCAGAAACAAACAAAATACTCTGATGGTCCCATCTTATAAGACCAGTTGGCTGACATTCTGACTAAAGTATTAACCATCTATCGATTTCTACTGATTTGCAATATGTCCACGCTCCAACCTATAACCATCAACTTGAGGGGGGCTGCCAATAGAGGGGAGATGAGAACAGTGGAAAAGCTGCCGCTGCAAACTGAGGCCTTATTTTATTTTATTTTATTTTTTCGATTTTTTTTCCTTTTCCTTTTAGAAACGGCGAAATTATTTTTTGGTCGCTGTTTGGATGGGATGCTTCTATAGAAATGTTTTTTAGGGAACTTCATTTTTCTATTGTTTTGAGAAGCTTTTTAATATTTGCTTCTCCGTTAGAAAACTCATTCTCTTAACCATTGTTTCTAAAACTATCTTTTACAAAAGGAGAGGAAGAGACAAACGAAGCCTGAATGTGCCCGAACTAGCGCACCTCTAGGATCTCCGCCATTTTCGTGCGATCTCCAAATCAATCTCTCCCATTTCTCTCTAACCGGGATGGTACACTAATAGAATACAGTGTTACACTGTACATACACACTATTTTAGTTGTTTGTTATGGAAAATGGAATGAAAATTTGCTTCTCGGTCTCCACTGTTACAAAAGCTACCAGAAATATTTTGCTAACTTCTTTTATATTATCTACACGCTAACTGTTTATACCAAAAATCTATTTCCATTTCACCCATTCTTTGCTTAGATGCCTTTTTTCTCTGCTGCAGGTATGATTATCTGTTTGATCCCGATGAAGCTGAAGAATGCAAAGTTCCATGCCTTTGCAATTCTTCCAACTGCCGGAAGTTCATGAATTAGGCAGCTTTACAGACAGTTGATTTTTTTCATACACGGGTGCAAGTCTGCCCTCCTTCGACATTGAGGCTTCTCCTTCCGACACAAATTGATGAGTTTATTTTTTTATTTTTCCAATTTTTTTCAATAAGTTTTTCACTTTCTTCCAAAGAAAAAGGCTTTTGGCAAACTTATTGCATTAGGATATAGGCACACAGAAATGGTGCTTCTGCTGTAAATATGTTTCCTTGTCTTTGTAACCAGTTACGATCATTAATCAAACTTCCACATATTATCATTTACTCAGAAGCTAGCCTTTGTTTCTGCTGTAATTTTCTTTTTGCCAATTATCAGCCAAACTGACATTTTTATTCCTTTGATTGCTGTAATGACTGATGAAAACTGAGCAGAATCGAAATAGTCGGTTTTTATTACAGAAGGGAGCTCCGGTTCAACTGCGGAGATGGATTGGTCGTCTTCTTCCAGTTGTTTATCGTTATACTCGTGAGCAAAACCTGGAAGGAAAGACTCTGCCCTCTCCTACTGATGCTTCCTGAAGTGTTGGGATGGCTTGCAAAGGTTCTTCTATGATTTTTTCTGTAAAAAAAATATTTTTGGTCGAGGTTGAAGCCTCTAAGCAGGCGTGTTTCTGTAATAATTATCTATGTTATGCTTTGATTTGTTTATTTTTCTTTTTTAACGAAAAAATATATTTGAATGATCTGTATACATTTTTTCAGTTTGTGTTGGATTTGGTGTTGCCTGTGAAAAGTACTAAGACCAAAAAGTCAAGTTTAGGGGCTGTTTGGATGCAGGATTTAGGCTTAAATCTTGCCAAATAGCAAAAATGACAAATTTTAATCGCACTATAGAAATTTGATTCCCGTTGCGTCTCTGTTTTGCCTTAAATTTTGGATTTATTAAATCAGGGAGTTTGGCAGATTGACTGGATTTAGGGCAGGAGAAAGGTGCCGCAACGACCTATTCTTCGGTCTGCTTAAGCTTGACGGGCAGTCAGCCGAAGACAAGCTCGAGCGCCATTACTTCGAAGCTGTGGACGTCGGTCTTCTTGAAAAAAAGAGAGCAAAGGAAGACAATCTGATGAGATAGATGTGTGGCTAAAACTGTACTTCACGCAATGTTGAAGTAGCAATGAAGAAATTGAGCAGGGACAGCATAACCTAAATAGGCATCATTTGGGATAATATTTTTACTGTTTTTCAAAGTTATATATATAAATTTATAATTTAAAAAAAAAAATTTATTCTAGAAAGATTCTTTTAAAATTAGTAAAAAAGTTATTCTAAATGAAGTCAAAATAAGTTTTTTTTTTTTGTTTCATTAATTTAATATTTAATTTATTAATAATTCATTGAGATATTAATATATAGCAAATATGATTTAAATAATCAAAATTAGAATTGATGAAGAATTTTTAAAGTAGAAATAATGATATTCGTTCATATAAATTAGACACAAATAAATTAATCTTAAAATTAATTTTAATCAATTATAAATATTAACAACTAATTTGATATTATTTAAATTTTATTTGAGTTAACAAACATAAATTTTGAAGTAAATGATCAAATCGTTCATTAAAATTTAAACGGATGTGACAAATAGTTTTCAGTATTTGACTAATTTAGCTCATTTCTAAATATTGAGGCATCGACAAAAATTATATATATATATATATATATATATAAAGTTAAAATATTTATTTTAAGATTAATTAAATTATTAAATCTATAATTATTTTACACATGTAAAATTTGCTTTAGATTTTGAATTGAAAATATTTTTTTTTTATATGAAATGATATATTATATTTTCATTAAATGGGGCTTAAAACAAAAACTTCACTCTATTTACATATGATGCCATTCCAAGGATCCAAGCCCCTTCTTTCAAGCACCTTTCATGGAGGAAGCCGTCAGAGCACAGGTTTGCAAAGGAATGTGAATCCTGTTGCTGGAGCCATTTCACCTTCACCTGTTAACCTATTTTTCTGCACCCGATAAGGCAGAACAATAGCTAGACAGAGCCTGATTACATAAAATTCTGAGATATTTGACTTTATATGCCTCATAGGACACATAATTTGACAAATAGCACTGCTATTTATTTTCTAAAAGAAATATATCTGAAAATTCATTTCGAATGAAACGGTCTGTTATAAGGATTGCTTATTAAGACCTTTCACTGGTTTGAACTAGCTTCAATTCGAACTTTAACTTGAGCTGGTTCGAACATAGTTCAAGCCTTATTTGAATTTGTTTGAACTCAATCATTTGAACCTCCATCGCTCTCGCTATGCCTTCCCTAGTGAGCTTCATCATATGCTCTTGGTCTCACAATACCTTTTTTTAGGGAGCTCTATTATGTGAACTATTGTAAAAATAAGACGGTTGTGATTAAAAACCATATCGAATAAGTAAACCGAGGCGTGCAAATCATTGTTCTTAAAGTTATTAGATTTCCACTCCTCTTAGATGCAAAGGTACACAACAGTCTAACTTCCAGAATTTACTGGACTCTTCACAGTGATCTGCACTAATCATAGCGGGAAATAAAAACAGTGATATAGATATTATTTGCTATGAACATATGTATGGTGGAGTGAATGATGAAGATTTTTTTTTTCATCAAACCCAGGAAGGTCTTATGTAGAGCATAAATAGATAGTCGTTTTAGTTTAAAACATTATATAATTAATTTTTAAACATTATGATAATTAATCTAAAATGATATGAATTTTAAAATAATTAATCACAAATATTATGATAATTAATTTAATTATTTTCCAGTCATCATAAAACAACAGTAGATATTTATGTTACGAAATAATCATTCTCATTGATTAGACATGAGTAATAAATATTTCTATTACTAAACATGAGTCATTGATTGTAAATCATTGTGGGGCTAATTTTCTTTGAAAAGCATAAAATATAACAATCCTCCATATTTTCAAAGAAAAGTAAAATTTTGAATAAGAGTCTGTTCAAAGCAAAAGATATAATGCATAGACATCGATGTCTTTTGGACTATGAAGTAATATTTTATGATAAGAAAATATTTACTTATAGAAATTAAATGAAATTTAATATTTTCTATGAACTTGATTCCTTGAGTATAAACAAGATTATCTACCCATATTACATCAAATAAATGATAGCTATTCATCTCAATTTTACACTTTACGATCACGTATTTGAATTTGAGTTTCATGTGTACTCTAGAGAATTGCCTATATTCTCATAAAAGGTGACCAACCTTTACACTCATATAGGTGAATTCATTAGTTGTGTCTCACAGTAAGCACAATAACTTAAAAGAATTATGAATTCATTAAGAGTAAAAACTCAACCTCTATATCACTGTAAATCATATTATTCAATATTATAGGAATTGATCATAATGTCTATTTTGAATAATCTATCAAGTTGACTAATGACTTGTTCTTCCTATATGAACCTATTTTATGGAATCTCCATAAAAATAGGTTGGGCTACCATCAATATCAACCTTTGTTTATATGCAAAAGTCTCATTCCCCTTGATGCATCCGTTACTTGCTTAATTTTAAGTGGTTTTATTAAAGGATTTGCTAAGTTCATCTCTAACCTCACAAAACTTAGGGATATTATCCCATCACTCTGCTTAAAGCCATGATGTTTGAGGCCAGCCTAATGGACCTTCTCTCCACTAGTAATTACTATACATGGTATAACTAGAGAGTTGACATTCCAATCCGCCTCAAATTGGATAGGATGCTTGTGAATGAAAGCTGGCTTAATCCGTACCCTTTCTCCTTTTATAAAATCCTCAACAACTTTACCTTAGACCACTGTCCTCTTCTTCTTCAAGTGGAGGATAAGTAGAGGTAAAGCCATAAATTTTTGTATAAGAATTTATGGTACAAAATTCTAGAGTTTTGGTGATATCCTCATTATTGTTTTCTCTTCCCTTCCCCAAGGTAATCCCATCATTTTCTTATATCAAAAGCTTAAACTTCTCAAAGCAACTATTAAAGGAAAAAAAATGGAGCAATTCTAACTCCATCACCACTTTTATGGAAATATTTTCTAGCTAGCACTAATCTTATAAGGAGCAACTGGATTCTGATCCACTCAACTCTAAGTTATGCAAAAAATATAAGGACATCAATTTTCAATTATTGCATTATGTTTCCATCTGGTCCTCCTAGACCATCCAAAGAGAAAAGGTAAAGTGGCTAACTCATTGAGAAAATGATCTAAAGTTCCTTTATTCTAAAATTAAAAATAATAAAGCTAGTAAAAACTCTGTTTTAAGTGTTACTCTTTTAGGTCCTATTCATGGCCGTTAGAAGAAAAAACTTGCTATTATTTCTCACTTTGAGAAATTTAATAACTCCCCTCCTCCCCTTCAAGATAACCCCTCTCAAATTCCTACAGATTCTGTTATCCCAGAGCATATGATTAACTCTCTTCTCTTACATGTATCATTTGATGAGGTGCGTGCTGCTATTTTTTCTGGTTCCTTAGTATATGCTCATGGACCAGATGATTTTAATTTTGATTTCTACAAGAAAACTTGGTATGTTAACAGCCCTTTAGTTTGTGCTGCTATTAGATCTTTATTCTCCAAATGTTATATGCCAAGATGCACCAAAGCAACCGCCCTTTCTCTCGTATCCAAAACTCTGCACGCAAATAACATATCTGATTTTAGACCAATTGAACTATGTTATGTTTTTTACAAGATCTTTGTGAAGATTCTAGCATTGAGGATGAAACCCATCATGCCTCATATTATATATTAGAGACAAGCTGTCTTTATCACTAAGAGTCTATCTACTAAAATTCTTAGTTTGTTTGGTATGAACTACAACTGCAAAGCCTTTTGTGTCAAATTTGACATTAGAAAGGCTTTTGACACTATTTCTCACAGTTTCCTTTTTTTGAGAATGACTCAAAAGGGTTTTACCTCTATATTTGTTAGTTGGACTACGAAGTGCATTTAAGATGTTTGTTTTTCAATTTGTATTGATGGGGAGTTAGAAGGTTTTTTCTCTTCCACTTCAGGTTTTAGACAGGGATGCCCACTCAGCCTGTATATCTTTTGCATTATAATGGATGCGATCTCTTATTTACTAGATATTAAAGGAAACCAAGAAGATTTTAAAGGCTTCAGTTATGCAGTTTTCATATTTCCCACCTTCTTTTTACGGACGACCTCTTGATTTTTGGCAATGCTTAAGTACAAAATTGTAACAGGCTTATAAACATCCTCTCTAATTTTTCTAATATCATTGTTCTTCACCTAAACCTTAAAAAGCTCACTTATCAACTCCCACCTTATGCCCAACAAAGAAGACATCTCCCATTCTCTATAGATTTCAAACTGATGCTCTATGTTCTCTTATATTGGGATCCCTATAGCCTTAAAAAAACCTAAAACGACTATTTTTTTATCTCATATTGACAAAATCTATAAACTCCTTGCTTGTTGGAAAGCCAAACTACTGTATTTTGTTGGTAGAGCACAATATCTAAAATATACTATCACCAACACAATGGCTTACTAGATTCGTGGGCCTGTCTTACCTAAATCTATTTATAAGGCAATTGGAAAAATGTGTGCTAAATTATTATATTTTGGTGGTTCTCATGAAAAATATTTGCAGCTCATTTCCTAGGACAACACCTGCAAACCTAACTACATAGGTGGGTTTGGTACTCCTCTTCATGGCATTAAGTTTGCTCATAATTATGGGATGATCTATAGAATATATAACTATCCTGGCCCCCTATCCAACTAGCTTAAAGCTATATACACCTCTCTTTGGAGGCACATCCATCGCATATGCTCTAACTTTTGGAAAAGTCTTCAAATTACTACTATTCAGTCTAGGAAAAGTTTTCAATTTAAGGTGGCTTCTGATAATCCCATTGCCTTTTTATGCATAAGATCACTAGGTTTCTGAAAAACTTTATATCAATTCTTTTTCAGACCAAAATGTTCCTAATAACTATTCCTATCCTCATCATCTTGTTGGTTGGTTAAATAATGGTTGATGGTAATTGCCTAATTTCATAAACCCAGTTGTTAGAGATGCTATGACTACCATTCCAATTTCTAAAAATTATATTCACCTGAATTGGAAAGGGAAAGGCAATGTGGCTTTTAAGGATTACTATGCTGATTTCTTTTCTAACATTTAAAATGTCTCCCATGCTCCTCTGGTTTGGCGCCCAAAAAAAATCCATGCATTTTTTTGTCTTCTTGTGGTAGGCTCTTGGGGGGGAACAATTATTACGTCCTCCGACCGGATGCAGAGGAACATCCGGTTGCAGGCAAAATCGCGCCTATACCGAGGTGTACCGAGTTTTTTGAAAAAACTCGGTACACCTCGGTATAGGCGCGATTTTGCCTGCAACCGGATGTTCCTCTGCATCCGGTCGGAGGACGTAATAATTGTTCCCCCCCAAGAGCCTACCACAAGAAGACAAAAAAATGCATGGATTTTTTTTGGGCGCCAAACCAGAGGAGCATGGGAGACATTTTAAATGTTAGATTTTGTTGGGAATGTGTCTAGATCTACCAGCTATAAAAATTGTAGGCTGAATATTCTAAATGCCACCATTTTTCACATATAGAGAGAAAGAAATGCCAGGAAATTCAGCTCAAAAGCCGTCATTACGATGAACCTCTTACGTATAATTGCTAGAGCGGTTAAATTGAAAATTGCTGTTTGGAAAGATGGTTCTTTACTGTAGGATATGCTGGACTTTTGAGCATATATCAGGTATGCTTGTTAATTGTGTTGTTGTTTTTTTTTTTTTTTTTCAAGTTTCCTTTAGCCTCGAGCCAATATGATGACCCATATTTATTTTTACGATTTGGGCAGGATTTTGAATTTTGGTCTACTAAACAATGATGAATTCTTGCCTCCGGTCACGCCTAGGATGGATTTGGGCAACCAGGGATGACGATGCTCTCAACCTTTAAGATTGATATAATTTGATAATTTCTTGAGTCCAGACCGGCAGGTAAGCTGCCTTTGTTCTTTTTTGAG
>NW_021318912.1:840934-850875 GCF_001605985.2 Dendrobium catenatum
AAAAAAAAAAAAGTAAAAACACAAACTCTTCTACTCCTCACATGCAACTGGTCTTGTGGTTATCTTTCCCAACGAGCTTTGTCACACAATGCGTTCTATCAATGCCTTTCCCAAGCATCGTTATATAAACTCCTCTAATGCACACGCTTGTGGTATAGTTATTGTCATCCCCCAACAAATTCCACTGCACGTGATAATTGTCCGATGCTTTCCCAAGAAAGCTCCAAAGTGTGTGATGCCTGCCCCAATGATCTGTGTTACGACGACTTCCCAATAAGGGCTAAATCCTTCCAGAACATGTAAGCCAAAAGCTAAATCCTTAGCAAGCTTATTAGGAGCTGTATAGTAATCAGGTTGTTTATAAGTTTTCTATTTTTTTATTTACATTTTAGTTTTTGATTTAGTTATAGTTTGAGATTGTAATTATGCTAAATTTGAATTTTTTTTTATTTTTATTTTTTAAGTATTTGGAAATGTATAATATAATCACTCTTGTATTTAGAGTTGTGTAATGTTTGCCCATGAAGAAAGTATGAGAAGTATATAAGCTTTTTCCACTATCGAGGAGATAGTTTATAGTTACAAGTTAAGGTGGAGGGAAGCTTAATCAAGGTGTATGCTTCGTGTGGATGTAAGCTGGTTAAATTTTTTGAACTAAAACTTAATTTTTAAAAAATAATAAAAAAATTTGTCCCAAACGAAGCCTCAGTGTGTTCTCTTAATACAAGCATGGTTGTTACTGTGGGTGGGCAATTGAGCAGCGATAATTGAAATGAATTTTCGGTGTATTTGGAACTTTGCCAAATCTAAGGAATTCTAAATACAAAAAAAAAAAAAAAAATAGTTCAATTATTAATAGCTCATTTATTTTGTGAGAATAATTTAATATAAAAAAGAGAAAATTACAGACATAAGTACGTAAAACTCTAATTCATATTTTTCAATTTTGCCGAATTCTTAATAAATTTATAAAAATTTAATAATTCAAAATCTATTCTATATTATTTCGTGATTGGGCTTATCAATAAAAAATGTCATGAATAATTTTTTTTTTCATTTTAATTTGACTAACTAAAAATTTAACTTCAAATAAATTTATATAAATTTATTTAAGAAATGCAATAATATTTAAGTCAATTACAAACATATCCTTACCTACTCAATATGATGACTCATCAACCCTATTGCACGGGACAGTTGAATTGTCACACTCAACGAAGTTAATGTAAGAAAAGTCATTTGATTTTCTTATTATTAACGTACCTAATTTTCATTGAAGCCCATGAAACTTCTAGATAGTTTTTTTTGTTAATATAAAATAAATTATAATCCTTTTATTATATGTTTTATATTAAAATTTATACTTAAATTTTTTTTATAAAAGGAGATTTATATTTAAATATAGAGGGATAAATTTACATACATACCACTTTATTTTATATTATTTATATATTTAACATCTAAAACTTTAATATTATATATATATATACCCTCCATACAACAAATATGGGTACATGAAATAGAATATTAAAGTTTATAAGATGGTTTGTGTGATAAGAATGAAAAATATGAGTTATATATTTGATATTAAAATTTTATATGAGTGGTAGAAATGCAATATTAAAATTTTGGGTATTAGATATGTAAATAACATGAAATAAAGTGGTTTGTATGTAAATCCCCAATATAAAAAATTAATCAAATATATCTCAAAATTTATATAATATGGGATGGGGAAAGTTTATAAGTCAACTTTTACCAAGTGAGTGCTTAAAGTTGCTTACAAGTGACCATACTTTGCTAGTTTTATTGTATCATAACCTGTGATGATTTGAAAATCAAGCGTCCATGAAGATTTCAAAAATAAACATTTTTATGTTGAAATTAGGATAGTTCAATCCTCATAGTGACATAGAAGTATGTTTACATAATAATGGGAGGATTTTTCCACATTTATTTCAAAGTTCAAACTAGTTAGCTTTACTCATGTTTTTAGTTGAAGCAACATCCCTCACTCTTTCTCTATTATTTTCATTATGATTATAGGGTATTAATTAGGGCTGCAAATGAACTGAGCCGAGCCGAGTATATGAGTGTTCATGTTTGAGTTTGTTTATCATTAGCTTGTTCATGTTTGGTTCGTGTTTGATTCGAGCTTTATTAGTTGTGTTCATGTTTGGTTCATTTAATTTAAGGGTGTTCATGTTTGGTTCATGTTCGTTCATTTAGTGCTTATCAAGCTTTAAACAAACAAGCCTTAACGAGCTATGTTCATGAACATATTTAGCAAATAATCTATTGAACAAGCAAACCTTAAATTTGTTCATGAACATCCTAAACAAACAATATAACAAACATGGACAAATATGAAATGTCTCTTGTTCATGAAATGAAATTTATAATAAAAGTAGTTGTATATTTAAAATGAAAATATGATTAATTTATATGAATATATTTTCAAAAGAAGCTTACCCGTTGCATTTCTCTCCATTTAGTATGACACTGAAAGATTATCTTCTGCATTCGTAGCAAGACTTCAATGATTCTGTTAGAACTACAAAAAAATACATCATATAAAACACACTATCAAAACAAATACATTATATAAAATAAAGCATGTTGATATTATGTTATAATTAAATTTTTTATATTATGTATATTTATCAATTTTATAATTACATATTATTCATGTTTTTATCGAGCTTATTCATGAGGTTTTAATCGAACCAGAATCAAGCTTTTTATCGAGCTTGTTCATGAACATCAAATGATTTTGTTCGCGAACATAAATGAGCTGAACGCATTAGTGTTCAAGCTTGTTTATTTAAGAATCGAGTATTTAAAATATTGTTCAAGTTTGTTTGTTAGTTAATTAAACGATCACGAACGAGCTTTAATCGAATCGAACAACGAGTAACTCGTCGAACGTTTGGTTCACTTGCAACCCTAGTATTAATAATAACTTTCATGACCTATATTAATTATTCTTATTGCCACATACATATTTTTATGAAGGTTTGATTAAAAAAATATTTCTGATGATATTATGATGTAAAATTTAGTTGTTTAAAAAATCATTTCTAAAGTTAATATTTAACTATATTGTTCAAAGTCTTAACAATACGATATAATAACCTTTAAATAGAAGGCTAAATCAACCACATATATAGGGCAAATTATTGCGTCCGGTGTCTGGATTCGTCCGGACACCAATCCGGTGTCGCCACGTCACCCAAATACACCAGGACCCAGTGTATTTGGGTGATGTGGCGTCAACGGATTGGATGTCCGGACATCCGGTGACCGGACGCAATAATTCGCTTATATATAGATAGTAAAACAAAAATATCATCCTTACCACTCAACTATTTCACAAACTTTACTCATAATTGATGCGGTGCATCAGACCAGCTCTAATACTTTATCCAATTTGATACTTATTTATGTATTCCCTATTTTACTAGTTATGCAACCACTATATCTGCCACTTTATTCCCTTTTTTTTATTACAGGTACCCATTTACACGTTTTTGTTTGATTAACCTTTTATAGACATAGAAAAGTTTAAAACAAATATATACAAACTGTAATAGAGGGGAATGAATTTATACACATATATTTTTGTATTTTGGGGTGAACCTTATTTTCTCTTCGCTTATTTTTTGTTATGCTTCCCTTCGCACGAGATTAGTATGTTAGAGTGGTATCAGAGCTTTGGGCTTCGGGGAAATGGTGCATGGATTACAGTGATTGGGCAAGGGGCAAAGATAATCACACCTTAGATTCCTTGTGGGTGGCACAAAATAGCTTAGCTCTACAACTGAATGAAATGATCGTAGAGCTTTTCAGGTTGTATATTGAAATGCACACAGAGTTTCAAGCAATCAAGTCTGTGCTACCCACACAACCTCCGAACCGAGTTTTACATCCATCAACCACACCCATTGTGAGAAGGGGGTATAAAATCAAATGAAAGCCACAACGGGTTATAATGATGACCCAAAATAGTACTAATTCAGAGAATGAGCTGGGGATAAGTGTAAATAATGTTATATTTTATGTGTTACTTTATTTAGTGAAAATGTATTATTTTAGTTATGTATATTAAGAAAAATATAAGAAATGAAAAAAAAATTTAAGTATGATACATCACCATGGCCTCGTACATAATATCGCCACGGTGCCATCATTGACACTACCGAAGCGCCCGAATATGTACATGGCGTCATCAAGTCTATGTTTGGCAGTGCAGCATCGTCGAAGGAGTAAGCACCGCAATGCTCAGCCAACTATCCCAGTGCCACAGCGTCCGAGGCGTCAACGCTACCAAGTCCAGTCTTTATTTGCATAACATCATGACACTAAATTTTAGTTCCATTAAGTTAAGGGAGTGCACCATGGACATCACAATGCTTAGCCGTCAGCAACACTGTGACTTATAGTTATAACTATTCATGCCACGATCTATCAATGAAGCAACTCGTTGATTCATTAAACAGTGGGCACATATAAGAAGCACTGCAGTGGAGGAAACCTTCAATGCTACGGTGTTAATTCATTTTATCGGCACCGTGGTGTAAGTGTCTTGAGCACCGCGAAACCAAAATTCATTAATTTTTTTTTATTTTTCTATAATTAGTCTATATGTAATGCTATTATAAGAGTTTAGTCACTTATTTAATTTCAATCTTTACAGCGCTTCTCTGATTTTTTTTTATTAGGGGTGACAACCAGAAGAATTCAGAGAAGTACTAGATACATTTTATTAGAGTATTTGGATTGTGTTTGTGGAAGCAATTTTGTGAATTCAATGAAGAGTGTAGAGGAGATCATTGAGCCATCTAGTGATATATTTTCTTCTATACTTTCTTTTTTTGTGTAATTAATGAACATGAATATGGTTCACTTGTTCTTTATGTCTAGCTAAATTATTTAGTTTTAGATTGATGGTGTAAATAACACATGGAGTAAAAAGTCCGTATAAATTTTTAGACCTAACGTAATTGTCCAAAACTTAACCGGGGGGGGGTCCCAATGGCTAATCAAGGAAGGGGGGGGGGGGGCTGAATTGGTAATTAAAAAAATATTCCCTCTTAAATAAAAAACTATTTTAAAACTTTAACATAATTTGTTTTCCTTAAAAAAACTTTTCAACCACAATAATAAATTGCTGAAAAATAATATAGAGAAATGTAAAAAGAACATAGTAATTTATAGTGGTTTAGTCCAACAAGACCGACATCCACTCCATAAACTCCCTCTTCAGGTATTGCACTATTATCAAAGTGACTCTCCTTTTGTCCCCATATTAAGGTGAAGTAGCCTTTATAATTTTCCTCTCTTTCACCAATCCTCAGTGCGACAGAGTACCGTATCCTTTCAAACCGTCCAAGTGTTGGCAGAGTATCATCGTCCATTCACACCCTCCAAGTGTTGGCAGAGTACAATCTTCCTTTCACACCCTCCAAGTGTTGATAGAGTACCAGTGTCCTTTCACTCTCTTCAAGCATCGACAGAGTATCAGATCTTTTCCAAAGATCTTCTCTCGAGCAACTAGAAAGAAGAAAGAAAGAGAATTGACACACTAACGAAAGAGTTTCTCATCTTTGAGTAACCTTATGAATCCTTTACACTCCACTTGTAAGAACTCTCTCAAACACTCTCCTAAATCACACTTTAACTTGCTCTCTAAGAAATTGTGAAGACCAGATTCATCCAAAGTTAGTTTAAAGGACCTTATATTTGAAAGGCATGAAAAATCGCCTAGAAAATTTAAAATTTCAATTTTTAGCATCCACGATCATACAGTACGATTGATGTTCGTACGTATAAATAATTCAAAAAATTGTGCATATGATTCTATATGAACTAATTTTGTACATAGATTATCATCTGTACAAATGGACATCGTATAGTATGAACTGCTTTAATAGAATCATATTTCATATGGACGAAATATTCACATCAATTTTCTACACTGGATGTTGTCTGTACAAAGACATGATCATCCCGATGAACAGTTCAAAAAATTTCTCTGTTTGTATGGACAAAAATGTTGGCATCATTTTCATACTATGGATGTCGTCTCTACAAAGATAAGATCATCTTGGATGAACAGATTAAAAAATTTTCTTATTCATATGGACAAAAATATTCATATCATTTTTGTACTATAGACGTCATTTGTACAAAGACAATATCATACAATGTGAATAATATTTAGAAATTTTTCAGTCCATGATTTGATTACCTGCTTGCAGGAGGAATTAACTGGATAAATCATCCCGTATGATTAGAAATCATGTAGTACGATTAGTTTAAAAATTTATAAGTTTTAACTCTCACTTAGTGTATGTGCACAGTTACTCAATTACAATCACACTCTATCAAATTCAATAAAAATATAAAATACAAACTTTATTTATGATAAACCCTAATCTAATCTGATTTAAAGTCTTCAATAGTCTGGAGTATGATTTCTCTAAAATGTTAGTACACATAAATAATAAAAGCATATATCCAATATATGTTAGGAGAAATAGTAATCAAAATAATAATATTTGAAATCATAAAAAATTCATATAATATGAAAACATAGTTATGAAAACTAAGTTGTAACAATCTCTCCCTTTTTTGATGATGGTAAAATAATTATTGTTTGAGTTAACCTTTAAAGCAAAAAATTCTCCTTAGTTTTGGATTGATGTTGTAAAAAAATATTATATGTATCAAAATCTCTTCTAACCTATGGTTAATCTATCACCCATCACATCATAGAGATAATACATTAACTAAAATAATCATCACAACAATCATGACAGAAATTTAAAATAGTCATCACACGTGCTACATGCAAATCGCCACATCATAGAAAAAAAAAAAAACCAGCCTAGCCTAAATCTAGAAGTCGTGTCCTAATAAATAATTTTATGTGTGTAGTATACTGTGTGGCCTCGGGTACGTCATATACTGGATAATTAGTTCAAGTTATTTGTGATTTGATTTGTTAAAGGCCAAAGGTGAATTTAAATTAAGGTTTAAATATTAGTGTCTTGAGATTAATTTTAATTAATTTAGTTGGTTTTCGTTAATTTTAATGCTTAAAATAATATTCTCTAAAATTTAAGTTAAATTAGCGAATTTTGGCATGCCCGGGGTTATCCTATCCGCTAGATAAAAGGTGTCCAAAGTTGACTTTTAGAATCCAGATAAGTTTTAAAGTCCTATTATTTTTATTAAAAATTAGACGCTTTGGTAAGTAATTAGACATTGAGTATGTTATATTTGGAGTTTTCTACGCAAAGTTATAATTTTTAGAAGTTCGGGCCTAATTATTGAACTATGGTTGACCGAGGAGTTGACTTTTTTATTTTGGCTGATTTCTAGAATGTTCATATTTTTAATAAATACTAAATTTTAATTGGAGTTAAATTTCTTTTAGTTTACTCAATTTGATTTTTTATGAAATAAGTTGTAATTTTTCAAAATTTTGGTATTTAGTTATTTATTAAAATTTTTTAATTAAGGGTATGTTAACCTCATTTTTGTATGAGCTCACTAAGACCCTTTTAGACTCTAAATCAATCCAGACCCTAGGATTTACTCTAGACCCTAGGATTCTTCCATTCAACCTAAACTCTAGGATTCTCCTAGATCCAGACCCTAGGATCTACTCTAGACCCTAGGATTCTTCCAGATCAACCTAAATTCTAGGATTATCCTAGATCCAGACCTTAAGATCTACTCTAGACCCTAGGATTCTCCTAGATCCAGACCCTAGGATCTACTCTAGTCCCTAGGATTCTTCCAGATCAAGCTAAACTCAAGGATTCTCCTAGATCCAGACCCTAGGATCTACTCTAGACCCTAGGATTCTTCCAAATCAACCTAATTCTTGGATTCTCCTAGATCCAGACCTTAGGATCTACTCTAGACCCTAGGATTCTCCTAGATCCAGACCCTAGGATCTACTCTAGAACCTATGATTCTTCAAGATTAATCTAAACTCTAGTATTCTCCTAGATCCAGACCTTAGGATCTATTCTAGACCCTAGGATTCTTCCAGACCCCAAACCCAAAAATTTTCTTAGACCCTAAAATCCTTCTAGATTCCAAACTTTAAGATCTATCCAGATCCTAGAACCCTTCTAGATTCTAGATCTTAGAATCCCTCCAGACTTTAGGAACAATCTAGATTTAAATTAATCCAGATCTTTGATCAATTCAAATCATAAACCAATCTAGACTTCAATTAATTTAACTTTTAAATCAAATCTAGACTTTAAATTTATCCAGACTTTGAACCCATCCTGATCCCAAATCCAGTTCAAAACTTGATTGTGCTTATATCAAACTTTGATCATATCCTATCATTCATAATCCTCTCAAATAGTTATAGATGATATAAGTAATTCAACTCCACTCATTCAAACTCAAAGCCCAATTCAAACCCAGAAATCCAGACTAAAACCCTAAGTCCAAAGGCCTTGTCCTAAGAGCCTTTTCTAAGGATTTTTCAAATACTTCAAAACCCAGTTAAATGACCTCTGATTCAGAGTCTATCAATTTTATATTGATATGACATGTCTCTAGAGAAAACCCTCCAAATTTGAGCTTATTTAGAGAACTCTAACCCCATAAACTTAATTCAACTCAGTTGACCTCATTTTTGTATGAGGTCACTAAGGCCCTTCCAAACTCCAGATTAATTCTAGATCGTAGGATCCACTCTAGATCTTAGGATCCTTTTCTAGAGCCAGACCTTAGGGCCTACTCTAAAACCTAGGATTCCCTTAGATCCTAGATCCTAGAACCCCTCTAGATCTTAGGACCAATCTAGACTCAAATCAATCCCCACCCTTGATCAACCTCAACCTCAAATCAATTCCTATCTTTGATCAACTCCAACTTGAATTTGATTCCTACCTTTGATCAATTTAAATCTCAAACTTCATTCAACTCAAATCCCAATTAATTCAAGCTTCAAACACACCCAAACTTTGATCCAGTCAATTTGACAATCCAAACTTCAACTTAGACTTTGATTCTACATTTAATCTAGCTTTGATCCTATCAATTCATTAACAATCACCACATGATTGTAAATGATTTGGATACCCCAATATTGATCATTCAAACTTGAAATCCATTCCAGATCCAGAAATCCAGACTCAAATCCAAAGCCCTAAGGCCTTGTCCTAAAGACCCTTTTCAAAGATTTTTCAAACATTTCAAAACCCAGTCAAATGGCCTCTGATTCAGGGTCTATCACTTACAAAGTGATAAGACATGTCTCTAAAGGTTACCCTCCAACTTTGAGCTCATTCTGAGGTCTCTAACCCCAGAATCTGAATTAAAATCCAAAGGCTGTAAAACCTTCAAATATTTACAGCCTATGCCACTGAACCCAACCCCTTTTGAGATTTTGATCTTGGAGCCCTTATCAAAGCCTCCAACCACTTCCCGATTCTTAATTTTAACCCACTGAGCAGTAAACTGCATTTTTCAGATCCATTTTTGACCCTAGTTGACCAATAGGTCAAAATTGACCAAAATACCCTTATAGAATTTCAAATGGCCATTTCAAATCAAATCAATTCCAAACTCTTCAAAACCACTTCCAATGAATTCCAAATGTCAAATTCAATTTGTTGAACTCAAACCCAGACCTTGGGTCAACCTGGTTGACCAAGTCAACCAGGTTTGACCCATTAACCCATACACCCCTTCCCTTTAAATATTTTGAATCAATCCTATTCCAAGTCCTTTAGATGCATGGGATGACCCCTTGGGCACCCAAGAGACCCCTCTTGGTGACCCAAGCCTTGGGCTCACTTGGGTTAGTCACATGGCTTGACCCAAGTGACCAAAGAGAGGCCTCCCTTGAGACATCTTTTGATCTTAATCAAATTGAATCCAAATCAAGGTGCCATTGAGTTCCC
>NW_021318912.1:850949-867919 GCF_001605985.2 Dendrobium catenatum
GGGGGGGGGGGGGGAATTGGTAATTAAAAAATATTCCCTCCTGAATAAAAAACTATTTTCAAACTTTAACACAATTTATTTTCCTTAAAAAAACTTTTCAACCACAATAATAAAATATGGAAATGTAAAAAAAAACAAAATAATTTATAGTGGTTCATTCCAACAAGATCTACATCCACTCCATAAAAACTCCCTCTTCAGGTATTGCACTATTATCAAAGTGACTCTCATTTTGTCCCCACAATAAGACGAAGAAGCCTTTATAAATTTCATCTCTTTCACCAATCCTCAGTGCGATAGAGTACCGTATCCTTTCACACCCTCCAAGTGTTGGTAGAGTATCGTCGTCCTTTCACACCCTCCAAGTGTTGGCAGAGTACCATCTTCCTTTCACACCCTTCAAGTGTCGGCATAGTACTAGTGTCCTTTTACACACTTCAAGTGTTGGCAGAGTATTATATCTTCTCCAAAGATCTTCTCTCGAGCAACTAAAAAAAAGAAATGAAGAGAATCGACACACTAATAAAAGAGTTTCTCACCTTTGAGTAACCTTGTGAATCCTTTACACTCCACTTCTAAACTCCTTAAAACACTTTCCCAAATCACCCTTTCACTTGTTCTCTAAGAAATTATGAAGACGAGATTCATCCAAAGTTAGTTTAAAGGACCTTATATATGAAAGGCATAAAAAATTATCCATAAAATTAAAAATTTCAATTTTTAGAGTCCACGATCATATAGTACGATTGTTGTTCGTATGTATAAATAATTCAAAAAATTATGTATATGATCTTGTACGAACTAATTTTATAGGCAAATTATCATCAGTACGAATGGACACGTATAATATGAACTGCTTTAATCAAATCATGTTTCATATGGACTAACTATTCACATCAATTTTCTACTCTTGACGTTGTCTGTACGAAGACATGATCCTCTCAGATGAACAGTTCAAAAAATTTTCCTATTTGTATGGACGAAAATGTTGGCATCATTTTCGTAATATGGATGTCGTCTCTACAAAGAAAAGATCATACTGGATGAACAGTTCAAAAAATTTTCTTATTCATATGGACAAAAATATTCATATCATTTTTGTACTCTGGATGTCATTTGTATCAAAACAACATCGTACAGTATGAATAATATTTAGAAATTTTTCTATCCATGATTTGATTAACTACTTGCAGGAGGAATTAACTGGATAAATCATCTCGTACGATTAGAAATCATGTAGTATGATTAGTTTAAAAATTTATAAGTTTTAACTCTCCCTTAGTGTGTGTGTGTGCATGATTACTCAATTATAATTACACTCTCTCAAATTCAATAAAAATGTAAAATACAGACTTTATTTATAATAAACCCTAATCTAATCTGATTCGATGTTTTCAATAGCATGGAGTATGATTTTTCTAAAATATTAGTACATACAAACAACAAAAATAATATATCCAATATATGTTAGGAGAAACAGTAATCAAAATAATAATATTTGGAATAATCAAAAATACATTAGATATAAAAACATAGTTATGAAAACTAAGTTGCAATATTCTTATCCTTTGATGACGATAAAATAATTATTGTTTGAGTTAACCTTTAAAACAAAAATTTCTCCTTAGTTTTGGATTGATGTTGTAAATAAAATATGAAGTACTAATGAGTTCTTTTCATTAATAATTTTATGATATTTTTAATATATTAGGTCTTCATTTAATACACGTTATGACCATATGTGTAGTTCATATAAAGTATAATGTAGAGTCTACGAATAGGAAAGTAGGCACAACTAGGTATATTGTATTGATATGATGCATACATAAGCATTGTGCTTGTCATGTATGAGATTTATAGAGATGAATTATCATGAAGGTTTTTAATAATACATTCTTTTCTTACTATCTTAAGATTTTATAGAGTGATAGACCATAGGAGTTTAGAGTGGTGTTGAGGTCAAACAAGTTTAATCAATCCTTTGTCTCTTCACGCTTGACTAAGCGGTTAGTGATGCATATGCTTTGAATAGCTTTAATATAAAAGAAAATTATTAGATAATATATTGTATTTACATTCCATCAATTAAAAATAATTTATCTCAATAATGTTTCATTTAATTATTTTTTATTTTAAATTAAGTGATTTAATCTCCACCAAAACTTATTTTTATTAAGTTGGATAATTGTTATAGTTGAACTAGACAATATTAATATTTGCAAGTAAAAATTCTTCCTCGTTGGATCGATACTCTATCTATCACTATATTACTTGACTCGACACATATACTTGGGTATATTAAGTGGGGTTTTTATAATTTTATATCAAAGAAAACTTAAACATTAATTAGGGATTGATAGAGACCTAAATTATTTTCACAATTCTTTATATTACTCCATCACCCCATTAGAAGGAAGCTTACGTAGATGTTTGGGTTGAAAATTAGTTTTGAAAAGTTTATACTTTATTTGGGAAAATTAAAATAGAATTATAATTTTAATTCTAAAATTGAACGACCCATCATAAAAGATATATACATTGAGAGGTGAAAATAAGATTTCAAAATTGGGACTAGATTTAGAATTGCAAATCCCATATTAAATATTATAACCAGATTTAAGAATGAACCATATATGGCCCCAAAGGGCCAAAGTATAGTTTGATAGAATATATAACTACGATAATCTAGATGAATTATCATTAATCTCATAATCAAAGTTTTGTCAACAAATGATATATCTTCCTAAAGGAAAAAATATTATTCATTATCAATTGTTCGAATATGACGATAATGATATTCATTAATTTTTTATTTCCCCAAAAGAGACTAGTTAAGTTTTGAAATTTTGATTTTTGAAAAGTTGATGTGGTCCCAAATCTTCTATGAGCTCAAGTTCTCATAGTTAATTACATTGTATAAGAACCAAATTCCCTATGAATACTCTCAATTAAAATAACTGCATAAATTATGTTTAGAGATTTCAAGGATTGGAATCAAAGAATTTGAATTTGGAATGTCAATTGGGAGTGGATCAAATTGGAATACTTATTTCTGGAGTCAATGGATGAGAGGTAAGAGAGACTTTAAGATTCTAAAATAATTTAGAAGTGTCACAACCTAATCTAAGTGTTGGACTTTAAATTTTAGATTGAGAGAATTTTTAATTTGAGTTAATCATACTATTAAAAATTTGAGATTATACTCTCGAAGGTTGGGATCTTATGATTCAAAATTTGCCCCTGATCCTAAATCTAAATTAGGCACTAGATCACAGTAGGCCAAACCTAGCTAATGCAATACAAAATCTAGACTTATTTCAGTATGGATTAGGGAGCCAGCTAACCACCTAATCGACTTAAAACCCATGAATCCGATCATTTTTATGAAAGAGTGGCAGGGATGTTATAATTAAAGTTTTTGAGAATTTGGACGGACATCTAAAGTTGTTCCTAATTAGTCCTTTGATTTATGTGGGGTTAAAATGCTTAAAGAGAAGTGCAATTAAAATTTTAAACTCTTTTAATTAGTTTATAATAAAATACATGCTGATCAACTCGATTAAATGCATAAAATATCTATGAAATAATTTTAAAAAGGCTTAAAAATCATTTTTTATAGAGATTACATAACATCTCCTTGACAAATCTGCACCATCAAAGGCCAGGTGGTCTGCCAGAACCCGCAGGTAGTGAGGTGCATAATAAGGAAGAGAAGTAATTTAATATGATTATGCAGACCCTCGACGGTCTCGGGCTTACTTTTTAGATTGTTAGGGTTTCTATGTTAACTTTGAAAAAATTTAATTAATTTAAGTAAAAAAGGTTTTAACATACCCTCACGAGTCTCTACTTATCTAGGCTAAAATAAAAATGGCATGTAAATCCCAAAAAATTGGAAAATTAGAAACCCTAATTACAATCAAAGTTAATCAAACACATCAATTAATTAAATAAATATCCATAGGAAAACTACCTATTTATTACAACCCAAAAATTACATAAATTAGAAGTGGCTGGGCACCATTAACCACAAACCTAGATTGATTACAGCCCAAAAATGATCCCAATTTAGGCTTCCAAAAAGAAAAGGACCCTCCCCTGAGATATGTCCTTTCCTTTTTGGAATTCAAATTTGGACCTTCATATCCCGACTCAATTGTCTAATTTTCATAGCTCTTAACTTTGAACAAATTACATCAACATTAAAATAAAAAAAGAACTAGACTCTTGCAGGGTTATCATGAGCATTTAAAATAAAATTAATCACAAGAAGTTTATATATATGTGCAATAAAAGGTAAATCACACTTGGTCATGCTATAATTTATTTGGGGGCTAAACAGTTGAAGCACATATAATAGTTATAATAATTATTGATTTAGCCCCCTTCTTATTTCCATACATGAGCGTGATCATCTACAAAAAAAATTTGTGAGCAACCAAATTAATCTTAACTAAAGGGTAAATAATCACCCATCACATCAATTCACAAATTATAATTAATGTAAATAAATAATCAGATCAATCAAATTTCAATCATAGCATGCAATGAAAACTCAAAAAGCCTGACACACAATAGTAAAAGTAATCACCGGTCTAGCCTAGACAAGAGTTCATTGTTATAACAAACCATCTAAAGTGTGTAAGAGGATTGTGTGGCTGGGTGATTTGTCAAAGTTTTATAATGTTCGGGTTTGTTAAAGGTCAAAAGGGAAAATTTGATTAGAGTTCAAATATTAATGTATTAATGTTTATTTTAGAATATATTTTTAAGTTTGATTGATTAAATTAATTTAATTAATTAGAGATTAAAGGATTAATTAATTATAATTAATTTAATTAATTGTTGATTTGAAGGATTAGTTTACTTTTTATTGTCCACCAACCGGTTTGTGGCTTTCTCATAATGGGCTCGAGAAACTATGCCTCTTTAAAACACTTAGCCCAACAGTTCAAGGTAGTCCAGCCTATAAACTAGGTTGATGTAGTTAAATGAAAGATTTTAATTTATTTAAGTAATTAAGAGTCACTTAATTTTAATGTCTTACTCTCTATTGATTTTATTTGTGGTATTAACACAATGGGCTCGAGGAACTAGGCATCTTTAGGACACTTTAACCCAAAGCTCAAGATAGTCCATCTTAAAAACTTTATCTTTGGAGTGCTTGTTGTGTTTAAAATATTGGCTGACTCATTTTATTAATTAACTTAGAGTTTTTGAGTTTTTTTATAAATTATTGAATTTTTGGAATTATAATAATTATTTAAATGTGTTAATTAAGGGGTTAAAAATTAACTTTTAAAATTAAAGTGAAATTTTAATATTTTTATTAAATATTAGACTTAAAGATGAGTAATTAAACTATTATTTTGATTAATTCATAATTTTCTACATTAAGTTATGATTTTTTATAGTTTTTACCTATTTTGAACTTTGGTTGACCAGAAAGTTGACTTTTTAACTTAGACTTAATTTTGGAGTTTTAAAAATTTTATAAAAAAAACTAAAATTTAATTAGAGTTTAATGGTTTTGAGTATGATTAAATTTGTTTTTTCTAAAATTATTGGTGATTTTTCAAAGTTTGGATATTTTTGGATTTTCTGAAATTGCCTAATTAATAGATTTTAATCCAAATCAATCCCAAACCACTTGGAATCACCCCCCAAAATTAGGAATGACCTAAGTGAATATTTCTAAATATTTAGTGGATTTTTTAGAATTTTAAAATACTTTAAATTAATTAAATTAATTAATTGTCAATATTCCTTAAAAATAAATTAATGCTTAATTAGGGGTCTAATAATGGGGCTTTTATTTTTATGAATCAAGGGTTAAAATTATGAGAAATAAGAGTCCTTATGTGAGTATTTTGGATTTAATATGATTTAATTATGATTTAATTAAAGTTTTAGGCCAAATCTAAGAGAAGAGATTTTGGGGTACCTAGTAGGTGGACCAAATGGATTTCATTTCTAGTTAAAGTTGGACCATGAGATCACCTAATCTCAATGCTTAATCCCTATAAATTTGGTCCCAAGTGGAACTCTCTAATGTGTCTAACCAAACCACATAAGGCAACCACTAAGTCACCTTCAAAAATTCCTAACTCACTATCCTAGGCTTGGATGGGGATGAAATCAGTGGCTTTAAACTCCTAAGTTAAGCACAATTAACACATAAACACCTAATCCATAATTCTCATTGGAGAGATCATTATTCCAATTTGAACTTAGGGATCAAACTATGACCCCTAAATTTAGATTGGGTTAAATATACCCTTAAACACATCAAATAGGGGAGAAGAAGTTTGGGCATGTTAGAGACATATTTAAATTCATTCTACAGAAGCCCCAAGATATGGTGAAACCAATTGAGCAAATAAATGCATTAATAACATAAACATTCAAATTAAAGTGGGCATTAATATAGATAAATAGGTTTTTTGAAGATCTCGCTGAGATCTTTCTAATATGCCTAAGAACACCTAAATTGGTTAAGTGTGGATGGAGATATAATTGTTCAAATTTTCGTGCAATTTTTGGATTTTTAAATTCTATAATTACATAGTCAACAACGCGCTTTACGTGTGACATAATCTGATTGGAGGGCCAATCATTGGCGCTGATTGTATAATGACAGGATTAACCATGGTCGTTGAATGGAGAATCGAACGACTATGATTAAATAGCCCCTGAAATTATAAGATTTAATTTGAACCCTTGATTAAAATCAATAGATCGAATTTCATCTTCAACATCCTGTGGGTGTTCGTAGCTGTAAGCCTTCTCTAATGTTATCCAAGCAATCCCATCGACAAATTTCTATAAAATTTCATGGAGAGGATTAGGACAACATAAATCATCAATCTAACAATTAGATTCTTGTTGGTTGATGGTTTACTTCACACTTGACCACCACTACTTAGCTAGGGACTCAAGAAGAGGATCTCACCATATAGAAAGCCCCAACAAATGAGATTTTTTATCGAGAAACTTTAGGGGATAAAGGTGAGCAGTTCTCCTTCAGATGTCTTGGCCAAAGGATCACTGGAAGTATGACTTTGAGTGGAATATGGAGGGATTTTGTCAGAACTTGCTTGAGACTTTAGCTAGAAGAGGCTGGGAAGTTGGTGGAATATAAGGAAATGCTCAGAGAGCTCTAGGGAGGCTTTTTAAAATACTAGAATTAAATGGGAGTGTCATGGTTGAGCTTCCCTACTCATGCTATCTCCATGAGTTTAGACGGTCGGGATTGATTGGGGAGGTCATTGGATGATTGCTAGGTGGAAAGGGACATCCTCAAGGAGTCGTTTGAGCCCAAAGGAGTCAAACTCAGGCCTTATGGAAACTTCGGCCAAAGCCCATTAAAGGGGGTATTTGTTCCAGCCGCCACCGGCTACTGGATGGGTCAAGCTTATGTGGAAATCTTCCTGGGGGTATGCTAAACTTGTTTGGAGGATCAATTGATAATAAGGGAGCATGGTTTGAAAGAGAGGCTTGGGTTGACCCAAATCTATATGGTTTTGGTCAATTTGAGCTCAACCTAGGTTGAGTTAGGGCCTGGGCTTGATCATAAAGGTAGGTTAGGTCATGCTGAAATCAACCATGGATTGAATTAGCTATGGGGTGACTAAATTCCCTAACGTGGGTTAGGTTTACTAAGTTTTGGGGAGGTTTGGGTCCATTTGATTTGGACCCTGGTCAAGCCAAGTTAAGGGGTTGATGGGGAAGATGCATTAGGTCAAGGGGCACACAATGCAAGTGCCTCTGACATTTTACTCCCGTCGACTAAGGTTCCTCCAACTTGCATCACGCACTGAAGTGGGCATTTGAAAGATCACTGCTCAGTGGGGATAGAATGTAAAGGGTACGATCGCACTATCCCGTAGGACAAAACAATCGTAGGCCTTTGCACTCTTCACAAGCGGGCCAATGGGAGGGTAGATGAGATCATAGATACGATTAACCATTAAGGATGGTGGCTTTCACATACAGACCTTGATGGATAATGGTATGTATAACTTGATCAAAGTCATAAGATTTCTTCCATTTGATACATCAACTCGAGTAGGATTTATTTGATATTGGATTCAGTTTTCTATGGGTGCAAGCCCCCTGTGGTTAATTACATATTAACTAGGGCCTAACAAGACTCTTGATTAAGGACTATACATTATTTTTTCATACGGGATTGGCATATATATAAGGGGGAGTCTAGTGTTGGGTCTAGTAATTAGGATGTTAAGCCTAAGTGAATGTCCCAAGGCTAACCAAGAGGGGGGGGTGAATTGGCAATTTAAAAAATGTAACTTCAACTCTTGGAATTTTAGAAAACCTTTTGAATTAAACTTTCCTAACATCTAGGAACTTCTTATTCAAAGGGAAGGAAATACTCAACTTGGCTTGGTCAACATGTACGGCTCATATCATTATCTGGAAGGGCTAAGATAGGAAAAAGACAACATTGCACACTGAGCATACAAGAAAGAAAGATGGAGATTGTGTCATCCATGCGACGCATATAGGTGGGATTTATAGCCTATGAAGGTTAATGGACTTACCCGTCGATGAGGCATACTATGGGATACTCATAGTAATTGCCTTAAACCCTAAATCTATAGTGGATTTAGTATTCTACATACAATACCAATACTTGTGTCTTGGCTAATGTATTCTAGGCTTATATCCCACTTGAAAAGGAAGGCCAGCCAACCACCTAATCGTATAAAATCCATGCTATTCGATCTTTATGAAAGATGGATGGGTGGCTGCATCTTTGGAAATTAAGGTTGACATCTATAGAGTTTCATAAGTGGCATTGTACTTATGATTGGTGGTATGCTTCTAAGACTAATTAATTTAAAATTTTATTTTAATTAATTTTTAATACAATGCATACTAGTCAAAATCCCAAAGTCAAGAATGCATGAACTTTTAAAAAGGCTTACAAAATAATTTTTTAGATGACTAGACTTCCCCAAGTTCAACATCTTATTCTCATAGGTCGGATTATCTGAACTCTACCTGCAAGTAGGGAAATGTTTAAACAAGGAAAGAAAGGAATGCAGTAATATGCATGTAACCTCGGACGACCTCCAGCTTATTCCCTAGATTGTTATTTCTATATATTATTTAATTCTTAAAATTTTAGTTTCTAATTATGAGTAGAAAAGTTTTATCTCTAAAGAGCCTATCGAAATAAGGCACATACACATGCAAGAAAGAAATATATAAAAAATATACTATTTCTACTACGCAAGTAAAGTAAATACATATATAAAATATCAACCAGAGCAAAAGTACCCAAAAGTTTATATAAAGTGTCATATAATATACAACCCAGGGTCTGTAGAAAAGTAATGGTGGACATGCCCCACAAATAAATCCTATATTCTAATCCTACAGAATGACACAAATCTTAAAACTAAGGCATTTTTATCTTGATATTCATATTTTGGCTTCTTTATTGATCTTCTTTATTCAACTATCTCGGAGTACATTCTCTATAAGGATATCTAAATAAAAAGAATTTTCTTATAAGGGGCTTTCTTTTATCTTTGAATCCCTTATATTTAAAAATGCCTTATTTTTAGATTTTTATATTTCTATACTTTGAATAAAATTATATTAGGAATATAAAAGAAAAAAAAAGTTTAGACTCTCCTATAAGGTTATCCTAAATAGTTATAATAAAATATTTTAAGCAATTATATATAAAAATAAAAGAACTCAATTCAACCATAGTTGATCATGCTCTTATTTATTTGGAGGCTAAGTAGCTGAAGCAGCTATATCAATTATATATCTTTTATTTATTTTTAGCCCCCTTTTAGCGCTATATGAGCATGAACACTTATAAAAAAAAATATTATATGTATCAATATCACTTCTAAACTATGGTTAATCTATGACCCATCACATCATAGAGATAATACATTAATTAAAATCATCATCAAAGAAACCATCATAGAGAGTTAAAATAGTCATCACACGTGCTACATGCAAATTGCCACATCATAGAAATAAAAAGAAAAAAATACCGGCCTAGCCTAAATCTAGAAATCGTGTCCTAATAAATAATTTTATGTGTGTGTAGTATACTGTGTGGTCTCGGGTATGTCCTATACCAGATAATTAGTTCAAGTTATTTGTGATTTAATTTGTTAAAGGCCAAAGGTGAATTTAAATTAAGGTTTAAATATTAGTGTCTTGAGATCAATTTTAATTAATTTAGTTAGTTAATTTAAGTTAAATTAGCAAATTTTGGCATGCTTGGGGTTATCCTATCTGCTAGAACAAAGGGGTCAAAAGTTGACTTTTAGAATCCAGATAAGTTCTGAAGTCCTAATATTTTTATTAAATATTAGACCCTTTGGTAAGTAATTAGACATTGAGTTTTTTATATTTTGAGTTTCTTACACAAAGTTATAATTTTTAGAAGTTCGAACCTAATTATTGAATTATGGTTGACTGAGGAGTTGACTTTTTTATTTTGGCTGATTTCTAGAATGTTCATATTTTTAATAAATACTAAATTTTAATTGGAGTTAAATGCCTTTTAGTTTACTCAATTTGAATTTCTATGGAATTAGTTATGATTTTTCAAAATTTTGGTATTTAGTTATTTATTAAAATTTTTTAATTAAGGGTATTTTAGGGATTTTAATTTAAATGAAGTATAAACCTCTTTGGGTCACCTCCAAAGGTCAGGAATGGCCTAAGAAAGAGTTTCCAAGTGTTTGAGAAATTTTTGGAAATTTTAATAAATTTTAATTAATTAATTCAATTAAAGGGTCTTTTTTTATAAAAATTAAATTAGTGTTCAAATTAAGGTCCAATTATAGGGATTTTAATTTTTTGGATTAGGAATTCAATTTTGAAGAGTTTTACATATTATTGGTAATTTTTGGATTTACAATAATTTTCTGAAATATTTGGGATTTAATTAAAAGGGCAAATTAGGGTTAATTAATTAAGTGACTTAAAGGGTCCTAAAAATTTATAAAAAATTCATGGGGGTTCTAAATGTGACTAAGTTTAATGGCTAAAATTTTGTACACCTCGACCAGAGCATGAAAATGCTCTAGATAGCATTTTTTAATTTGTTTAGGCGATCATATCAATCAAACAACTTGAAATTGTAAACCTAGATTACTTGGATGAACAGAAACCATGGGGAGTGATTCTTGCGGTCCAATAAGCACTTAATACAAAGCTAATTAGCCCTAGGTGTCCTAAGCTAGGTTTAAGGTATTGCCTCGATTTAATAGCCGGCTTAACCCACTTAAGATGACTTTGAATTTGTTGACTATCTATGCTTAAACTTGTAGAAGACTCAACGAGCTGCCAACATCTCAATCGAGAGTAAAATGCCTTGGATGGATTTTGAATTGAGTCCACCGAAATCCCGTCGTCGGAGATATTTTGATGATGGATTTGAGTGGGGAGATGTGGAGGGAGGTCTGGAGAGCTCAAACAAAAGAAGATTCAGGCTTGGGGAGCTTTGGGAAATAATAATATGCTAGGTCCTTTCTAATTAGCTTGTAGGCCTCTATTTATAGTCTCAACCCTAGGATGGATCGCAAAGATGGTTCCTAGGGTTAATTAAGATGGATCTAAGCTCTCTTGGTTGTGTTTTGAGTCAAGGGGAGGCTCGGGGCTGTTTAAATGCTATATGGGTCATATATTTGACCTAAATATGTCAATTTTAACCAAATAAAGGTCAACTTGACCATGTCAAGTGTTGACTATGTCAACATGGTCAATCAAGCTCAAATGAATTATGAATTGAGCTCAAGTGGATTTGAAATTGATTTAAATTTAAATAAGGGTATTTTGGATTGTTTTGGTCAACCTAGGTTCACTTGGCCAACCAGGTTGACCCATGGCCTAAACCTGGGCTCAAAAAGTTTGGTTGGACTTACTGAATCAAATGGAAGTGGTCTTAGGGTCTAGCTTGCTCAATTTGACCAAGTCAACCCTCTTGACCCTTGTCTAATGAAAATAAAGGTCAACAAATGACTACAGTCCCTCTGACCACTATCGCTAGCCAACTACGGTCTCTCTGACCATCGCTGCCCGTTGACTATGGTCCCTTTAACCAGCATCGCCCACCAACTACAATTCCTTTGATTTTCATTGCCCAAATACAACCATACCAACCAAATAAACATGCTAACATTCTCTTAAAAATGGCTCCCTTATCATTTGATTCTTCCAACTCCACTATGTAATGAGCTCTATACAATACATTGAGTTAATTCCTTCCCTCCACGGAAGGGCACCATTTGAAATCGATAACAAACACTAGTGAAATCATTTTAACTGGGCTAGATTCCATGGTTCTTCTCCTTTTTTTTATGTAAAAATCTTGGTGTCTCTTATGACTCTCATACCCCTTCTCTTTATCTATTTGTGTGTTGGATCTTCATACAAAGATATTACACTAAACTCCATATCTCTCTACCGCCCCAAATTTTTCAAGACTTAATAATAAGAATTTAAATAACATAGTTAGTTCAATATTGATAAAAAGAAAAAAAGTGTAAATTCATAATATAACAAAATCCTCCTTATCAAGTTAGCATCTTCCTTTTTGTTGGCTTCGTTTGTGATAACTTTCTTACTACTTTCTATAGTACTTCTTTAGTATAAAATTTTCTTGAATAAAAAATTTTTATATTATAAGGCTGCTTTAGAAAACATTAATAAAGATGTCCCAAATGAAACCTTAACCTTTCTTGTCCTTTTTCACACTTTATTTACCACCCGAAGGTCCTAATTGCTACAATTCCTAATTTGAACATGAACAAGACGTACATTTTATTCAATCTTCTCCCTCATGATTTCTTACCCTTAAATATGGATCCTTTTTGCTATTACTAATTACTTGGACATGACTTGATCTTACATAATACAAACTTGTGATAAAGTGATCCTAACGCGCGAATTACACAGATAGGAGGGGAAACGATGACGTTGGCAAGGACATATTAAGGCTTTGTTTGGGACAACTTTCTCTGTTTTGTTTTTTAGATTGTAATTATTATTTTTATTTAGCTATTATTTTTTTGTTGCTTTCAAGTTATTTTTAAATGAGAAAATTATTTTATACAAAAGCTTTAAAAAATTACTTTCTCTCCATAACAACTTTACAAAACAATAAGAAAGCTGTCATAAATGAAGCCTGAATCTACACAATAGTGTTGACATCATGGGTGGAGCTAAGAGAGGGAGGGTCTCTGGTGGCACATGCCACCCTCCCAAGAAAAAAATGTAATTATTTTATTTTTTTTTTTGTTTTTGTATTATTACTATTAAATTTTTATTAAAATAGAATTATAGTTAATCTTCTTTATTCTTCTGTTTATTCTCTCATAGTTTTGATTTTTATATGAAATAAAATTATGCTTGATATTATAATCAAAATTTTATCATGATATATTAAAGTTTTTAGGATTTATTTTAGGATTAATGCATATAGTATGAGTTGAAAGAGCTTTTTTAAATATGATTATTGTAAAAATTCGACTCTAAATAGAATTAAAGATTAAAGAATGAGTGACATTTTAATCATTTCCATTAAGAAAAGAAATATTTGATTGTATTGATAATAAAATAATCATTCAATTATTTCAAAATATAACGAATATGTATTATAAATTGTAAGTTTGTTATTATATTATATTTAATCTTTTTAAAATAGCAAGTTTAAATATAATATCTTTTAATGTTGTTAATGCCGTTCTCTTGCATGAATGAAAGAAATTAAAAGAATATTTGAAATCATTTTCTTAGTCCAAGATATGCTAAACTATCACCCAGATTGATATCTTTACATATTTATTTGAAATTTGTATTACTATTATCTCTAATAGTATTAATCGCATTGTGGAGTTCAATGCACCATCCTTATTTTAGAATATCTCTCCAAATCAAGTAAAAATAAAAATTAAGTAGTTAAACTAAAGACTACTTAAAGTTAAAATATAGTAGATAGTAGCTACTATGGCTTCATTTGGGACAGCTTCCTCATTGATTCATAAGCATCTTTTTAGTACATAAATTAATAGCTAAAAAAAAGTTGTACTAAAAGCTGCTTTAATAAGCAGTTATAAAGCTATCCCAAAAGAAACTTTTTTGCTACCTTATAAAATTATTTTTTTCACAAAAATTTCTAATTCAAGAAAATTTTGTACTAGAAAGCGGTTTTAGAAAGCAGCAAAAAGCCATCTTGGGATAGCTTTCTTGCTACTTTCTTAAAGCAGCTTTCTATTATAAAAATGTTTAGTTCAAAATGCTTTTGCACAAAAAAAATTATTTTAGAAAGCGGTAAGAAAGTTGTCTCAAAGAAGCCTAAGTTACGTACCTTCTCTTAATCCATTTCCTTCTTGGGACAAGTTGAATATAATTTATATTGTTTAATATCTTATCCTTCAATGCTTAATCAAATATTATATGCCCATTTTAATAAGACAAATTTGGAATGAGCAAATATTTTATTTTACATTCCTTTCAAAGTAAGTTAAATAGCTATAAGTTTTCATTTGATAAAAATGTTGATAACATTATGAATCAATTAATTTTTTTTTACATTCATTTCAAAGTAAACTCATTAAATAATGTTTTTTAAAATAATTTTAAACTCTTAAAATAAATATATGTTAGTGGACATTTAATTAGATTTAGTAAAAGTCATAAAAGTCACATTTTTTCTTAAAAATAATTTTAAATTTTTTCTTGACATACAAAAAATTATTTTTGTAATACAAATGATATTTTCTGGCAATACAAAGTTGTAAAACATCATGCTTTTTTTTAATTTATTAAAAGTATTATAGTTGATATATTTTTATCTGAGAAGCCCATGATGCCATTTTTTTTAAATATAAATCGATCAGTGTCAATGTGTCATACTATCAAAGTTGAATTAATGAACATTTCAACGTTATTATCAGTATAGAATATGATTATTATTTACTTAAGAAGCTGAGTAAAGGCTTAGAGTATGGGAAGATTTTTTTTATTATTTTTTAAAATAGAGTTTTATTACAAATTTTTTTTTTCACAAAATTTAAAATTTTATACTAAAACTCTATTCTAAAAAGCAATTAAACAGTCATCCCAAATGAATTGTCATTGTTGTCTGAAAATCAAAGCAATATAATATTGATGTCCATATATAAGATGTGAATGGAAAAAAAAGATGGAAAATATTCTTATGATCAGAATGCTCTATATAATTGTTGTGGACTAGAAAATACGCGGCGATAGAGATTTAATTCTGCGTCTTAACGTTGTACGGATAACTAGCTCACACACAGAGAACACAAGATTTTTTACGTGGAAAACTCTTGAAAGGGAAAAAACCACGAGGCCTAGCCCAGTTGAAAATGATTCCACTAGACTTTGAATCGGTTACAAAGGACTGAATCTCCTCTAAGGGTGATCAGATTTACAATTAGTAACTATTCGATAGGAGTCAAGTATTAGACCCAATGTCACTTGGAAGTTCGGGTGTTGACAGTCTGGCCTTGAGCAGAACAAGGGGCTTTCAACAGAACGTCGTGTCTTAAACAGGATGTTGGGTCTTCAGCGAGACGTCGGGTCTGAACGTCAGGTCTTAAGCAGAACGTCGGGTCTGAGCGTCGGGCCTTAAGCTGAGTGTCGGGTCTGAACGTCGGGCCTGAACGTCGGGCCTTAAGGCGGTGGTGCGATGAAACTCCGATGGTGGTCCGGCGAGGTTCCTGCGGTGGTCCGGCGGCTGTCGAGGAGGAGCTCCTTCCTTCTCTTCTTCCTTCTCTTCTCTTCTTCTCTCTCTTTCTTTGATCCTCTCTTGTGAAGAATGAGCGCTCTATTTATAGATTTTCTGGAGAGGCATGGCTCGTAAATAGGTGTGAGATCAAGGGCAAATAGGGAGTGGTTTGAATGGACGGCCGATAGTGAACCCTTCAATCGGGCATCGTTTGTTGGACATTTGGAGGCCTTAATGATGTCGGAATTCGACGATCTTGGGCTCGTTGGATTTGTCTCGTCGAGCCATTCGATTCGAGTATAAGCTCGTCAAAATCGGAGACCGTTTGATAACACAAATTTTGGTTTGAACCTTCCAACAGCACTTTGAGCCCTTGATTTGGACTCATTTGGGCTCGGATTGGGTTAATCTTGGTGTTGTCGGGTTCTTATTTCCGAGACGCTCAGTTTGACTATAAGCTCGCTGAAATCGGAGTTCGGGTGCTCCCAAAATTAAATTTTGAATTTTCCAACTAGCTTTTGCCTCGAGATTCGTGCCCGATCAAGCTAATTTTTTGATGATGTATTAGTTGGCCCCCTATTTTCGGACGTCAAAACTCCAGAAGTCCGAAAATACTTGTTCCAAAATTTATACCGGCCGAAACGCAAAAAATTACGTTCCAAAAATTAATAACTTGCTCAAACTTGATCATAGAGGTCCCGTTGAGCTTTGAAAGTATCGAAATCGAGTCCGGAACGTCGAAAAACGTGTCCGGAGACCCCAAAAACGTTGAATTTGGACTTTCCGGGACAAAAAACGGGCAAAAACATATAATGTAAATTATAATTTAAATAATAAAATAGGTATTATTATATCAACTCTTCCCTGGTGGAAGAGTGGTTAGTCTTTTGTCATCTATGCCCAAGGTCATGGGTTCGAATCCAGGGGAAGGTATGGGTTTTTTTTTGTGATGACGTGGCAGCGACATGTAGGACGGATCGATGACGTGGCACCCATAACCTGTTGGGTCGTGGGTGACGTGGCCACGACACAGATCATGGATGACGTGGCACCCATGACCTGTTGGGTCATGACTAGGGGTGCAAACGAGTCAAGCCGACTCGCGAGCTGACTCGGGCTCGACTCGTTAACAAGCTCGCGAGTCGAGCTTATCGAGTATCGAGCTCAAGCTCGAGCAAAATTTCGAGCTCGGTGTATTATCGAGCTCGAGTTCGAT
>NW_021318912.1:868683-875030 GCF_001605985.2 Dendrobium catenatum
GCGGTGGTCCTGCGGTGGTCCGGCGGTGCTCCTGCGGTGGTCTGACGGCTGTCGAGGAGGAGCTCCTTCCTTCTCTTCTTCCTTCTCTTCTCTTCTTCTCTCTCTTGCTTGGATCCTCTCTTGTGAAGAATGAGGGCTCTATTTATAGATTTTATGGAGTGGCATAACTCGTAAATAGGTGTGAGATCAAGGCCAAATAGGGAGTGGTTTGAATGGACGGCCGATAGTGAACCATTCAATTGTGCAGCATTCGTTGGACATTTGGAGGCGTTAATGATGTCGGAATTCGGCGATCATGGGCTCATTGGATTTGTCTCGTCGAGCCGTTCGATTCGAGTATAAGATCGTCAAAATCGAAGACCGTTTGGAAACTCAAATTGCGGTTTGAACCTTCTGACATTACTTTGAGCCCTTGATTTGGACTCATTTGGGCTCGGATTGGGTTAATCTTGGTGTTGTCGGGTTCGTATTTTCGAGACGCTCAGTTTGATTGTAAGCTCGCTGAAATCGGAGTTCGGGTGCTCCCAAAATTAATTTTTGAAGTTTCCAACTAGCTTTTGCCTCGAGATTCGTACCCGATCAAGCTAATTTTTTTATGATGTATCAATTGCCCCCCTATTTTCGGACGTCGAAACTCCTGAAGTACGAAAATACTTGTTCCAAAAGTTTATACAGATCGAAACGCAAAAAATTGCGTTCCAGAAATTAATAACTTGCTCGAACTTGATCATAGAGGCCCCGTTGAGCTCCGAAAGTATTGAAATCGAAAACGTGTCCGGGGACCCCAAAAAAGTTGAATTTGGACTTTCCGAGACAAAAAACGGGCAAAAATATATGATGTAACTTATAATTTAAATAATAAAATAGGTATCATTATATCAACTCTTCCCTGGTGGAAGAGTGGTTAGTCTTTTGTCATCTATGCCCAAGGTCATGGGTTCGAATCCAGGGGAAGGCATGGGTTTTTTTTTTGTGATGACATGGAAGCGACATGCAGGACGGATCGATGACGTGGCAGTAGCATGAGGATTGATAACGTGGCACCCATAACCTGTTGGGTCGTGGGTGATGTGACCACGACACAGATCGTGGATGACGTGGCACCCATGACCTGTTGGGTCATGACTGACGTGGCCACGACACAGATCGTGGATGACGTGGCACCCATGACTTGTTGGGTCGTGGCTGACGTGGCCATGACATACAGAATCGTGGCTTATATGGCAATGCCATGCAGGACAGATCGATGACGTGGCAATGCCACATATGACAGATTGGTGACATGTCGCCCATATACATGGCGGATTGCTGATGTGGTGCTGACGTGGCTGATGACATGGCACACATTTTTTACTCACCCTTCTTCCAATAAATAGGCCCCCCTCTGGGCCTTATTCCTTGCACCTTCTCCTTCTTTTCTTCTCCTCTTCTCCCTCTGTCTTTACTATTGAGGCCTTCCCTCGGTTTTTCATGGCCCCTCTCTTGGCAAGGAAGTCCGGAGATTTTTTCTTCTTCTCTTCTCCAACACCCTTTAGGAGAAATGTCAGGTGATCGCCTCCCACCGAGAGATACTGCAATCCGGGAAGACCCTGTCGCACCGTATGATGGCGAGCGGAGGCCAAATAAGGAAACAAGGGTGGATGAGACAGTGTCGACTGTTACAAATGACTTCCTATTCATTTTTCACAAGAATTATCACTTCCCAAATGATGTGAAGATGATGGTCCCTAGGAGGTCTGATCGAGATAATCTTCCTCCTCCTGGGTACGTGACCGTTTCTAAGGCCCACTTGCGGGCTGGTTTACGCTTTCCGCCTCCTACCGAGTTGATTGAAGTCTTACAAAGGTGCGGTGTGAACCTATCCCAACTTTCATTTAGAGCGATGTCGGTGACTGTGGGATTGATTGCTCTCTTTCGGGATCGGGGAGCTACTATGACACCGGAGCACCTTTCACGGATGCGTCAGTTCACCAGTGATACGTCTGGGCGTGTAACTTTTAGATCCAAATGGTTAGATGTGCGTACCCGCGATCCTTCAAAGAACTGGCTCAGTGCTTTCTTTTTTGTTAAGAATGATTGGGGCTTAATAAAGAAGTGGGGGAAGATGAGGGATCTGCCATCCCCTCTACATGTCAGCGAAGAAGACAAAATGAGAATCTTGAAGGTTTCTGATCTCGATCATCTTCTATTTGAGGTTCGTCACATGAGCAAATACACTGAAGAAGAGTTCTTATTTAAGGTTGGGATTTCATTTCATGCTGGGAGGTCTGATGCAAGGATGTTGAAGCCGACATCCAGGATTCCTGAGCCTCCTGCCCCTACTTCAAAAGCTGCTCCCAAACGACCGGCAAGAGGCGAAGACCCTCAGGTTTCGAAGAAGACGAGGTTGGAAGAGACTGCAACAAATACTGACAAAATCCTACCTGGCTCTTCCCCAGCCAAGCTGCATATCTCTGAGGATGTTTTGAGCCACAATTGTATTGGACACAATAAAACTAGCAATTTGGTGAGTAGCACGTCTTAATGCCTTTATCTCTTTTTCTTTTGGGGTGACTTCTAATAAACTTTTCCTTTTTATTTCAGCTATCACGCCTTGTGATCGAGATTAATGATTGGAACAGTGAATTTTTTAAGATCAAGTATCTCTAGGGAGAGTTCAAGCGAAAGTATGATCAGAAGGTCAAGGAGATAAAGCTGCTTGAAGAAGAGTTGAGTGAGTACAGGACTGAGTTGGCCAATACAATGCACTCCATATCTCTCCAAAATCGGCAGGTAGATCGGCATCAAATAGATTTGGAGGAGGCTCAAGCGACAATCACCAGGCTTTTAGAGGATCAGAAGGCTTCTGAAGAGAAGATAGCATCACTTGAGGCAAAGGATAAGAAATCCCAGGTTCTTATAGCTGAGAAGGAGGCCGCTTTGTTTAGCTTAGAACCTTCAAGAGTTATTGAAGATTTCAAGAAGTCCATAGCTTTCAAGACTATCATTCAGGATCACGTTGAGAAGACCCGAGATCACATCTATGACATAGAAGTGAAGGGTTTGGAGCAGCAGTGTACTGAAGATGGATTTATTCGAGGCTTCTTTAAGGGGGTTTGCCTGATGCAGCGAAAGACCGGAGTTTCAGTCGATGGGGTGACCCCTAGCCAGGCTTCAAATGACTTTCCTTTAGGTTTTGATGGTGATGAGATAGAGAGTGATCTTCAGAAGGTCATGGATCTTGATGTGGATGATGAGATTGTAGATGTTGAGTAGGATTTCTAGTTTCTACTGTTTGTACTACTTTTTCTTTCCTTTTTTAGTGTTTGTGATGTACCTGATGTTTGTGTTGATGTGTGATATCTACTTTAATTTAGTAGTGGATCATTGATGTACCTGATTATTGATGTATCTTTATCTGGTTAAAACATTTTAGTGCATTTATTCAGCTTGAGTGAATTTTATTTATGTTTGCATAAGGTACTTGCATTCTAATTTGTATGGAGGAGTTTAGGAGGATCTACCAAGGATGAGTGACCTCCTCAAGATTGCATGCTAGAGCCCTGCTCGATGATGCCGACCTGTGTAAAAGAGGTTAGAGGAATCCACTAAGGATGTAGGACCTATCCGAGGTTGTATGTCAGAGTCATGCTCGATGACGTTAACCTGTGTGGAAGAGGTCGAGAGAATCCACCAAGGATATAAGACCTATCCGAGGTTGTGTGCCAGAGCCCTGGTCGATGACGTTAACCTGTGTGGAAGAGGTCGAGAGAATCCACCAAGGATGTAAGACCTATCCGAGGTTCCGAGGTTGTGTGCCAGAGCCCTGCTCGATGACGTTAACCTGTGTGGAAGAGGTCGAATCGAATCCCCCTGGGATTGATCATGTAATGACTGAGCTATAACAATAATTGTGTGCTGCTCGAATCAAAGATATTGAAGTTTATAACTCAAAATAATTTTTCTCGAGGAAGACAAAGAAACAAAGTCTTTACTGCTTTTAAACAAAGAACATAACTCCCAAAGACAGCTTAAGGGAGGGAGAAACTACAAACATCACAAACAACGTTCAAAGTTAACGATACACACAGTACTGAAAATACATAATACTAAATGCATACAACAATAAGCGTCATCATCATGCTCTTCTGATAGTAATTACGGAGATTGTCAATATTCCAAGTCCGAGGAAGCATCTTCCCTTCAGCATCCTTTAATTTGAAAGTTCCGGGCTTTACCATAGCTGCTACTAGGTACGGGCCTTCCCAGAGGGGGGAGAGTTTATTTCATTGAGGGCCTTTGCCTGCTGCCTCAATGCTGCGTAGGACCAGATCTCCTACCGATATATGTCGCGGCTTCATCCTTCTGTTATAGTGACGGGCAACTCTATGTTGGTAGGCAACAACCTTAAGCATTGTCTCGTCTCTTACTTCTGGAAGGAGGTCTAGGTTGTGTCTGAGTTTTTCGTCGTTAGTATTGGAGTCAAAAGTTTGTACTCTGTGACTTGGGACTCCAATGTCGACGGGAATGACAGCCTCTGTGCCAAAGCAGAGGTTATACGACGTCTCTCCTGTTGGAGTCCTCGCTGTAGTACGATAGGCCCAAAGGACATTTGGGAGCTCGTCAGCCCATTGCCCCCCAGCCTTATCCAGCCGTGTCTTCAATCCTCTCAAAATGGTTCGATTAGTGACCTCTGTCTGTCCATTAGTCTGAGGATGAGCCACAGCCGTGTGTACTAGATGAATGTGGAGATCTTTACAAAATGTGGTGAAGACCCTTCCGGTGAACTGTGTTCCGTTATCAGTGATAACTTTTGCAGAAATGCCAAAACTATATATTATGTTCTTCCACAGAAACTGTTTGGCATTTGCTTCAGTGATTTTTGCCAGTGGTTCTGCTTCCACCCACTTTGTGAAATAGTCGACGGCTAATATGATGAACTTTCGCTGTCCTGTGGCTATAGGAAATGGTCCTATTATGTCAATCCCCCATTGGGCAAAAGGCCAGGGACTCTGTAATGTCGAGATTTCTATGGCAGGTAGATGAGTGAGGTTGGCATGTAACTGGCAACTGTTACATTTTCGTACAAGCTCTAATGCGTCCTGCTTTATCGTTGGTCAGTAAAATCCTTGCCTCATGACCTTTTGGGCTAATGCTCTTTCGCCCAGATGTTCTCCACAGATGCCTGAATGTACTTCTTGAAGTGCATAGTTCGCCTCTGAAGGAGGAAGACATTTGAGGTATGGCCCTGTGAAAGATCGTTTATATAACTATCCATTAATAATGATGAAGTTTGCTACCTTCCTCTGAAGTCGTACTGCCATTGTCGGGTCTTCAGAAAGAGAGCCTTCTTGTAGGAGAGCGAAAATGGGGTCGATCCAAGAAGCTACTTTTGATTCATCTATTGATTGAATCACCCATGGGCCTTGTACGCTAGGAAAATGGATCTCCTTGATGTGCTTTCTTTTGAAAACATCTCCTGTCGTAGAAGTGGCCATCTTTGAGAGAGAGCCTGCCTTTGCATTCTGCTCTCGAAGGATATGGACAATATGATGTTTCGCTATTTGGGCCAATAAGATTTTAACTATCTGACAATATTGGGCCAATAATGGATTGTGAGCATCAAACTTCCCTTCTACCTGAGAGGCAACTAGCTGGGAATCGGTGTGAACCACTAAGTTCTGGACTTCGCAATCGATTGCCATTCTCAATCCAGCAATTAAAGCTTCATATTCAGCAACGTTGTTTGTTGCTGGGAACTTCAGTCTAAGCCCGTATTCGAGTGTGGCTTTCTGCGGGGAGATTAATAAGATTCCAGCGCCAGCACCAGAACTCCCAGAAGCTCCGTCTACATATAATGTCCAGCAAGAGGAGGAAGGAGACATATCAAGTGATTCACTGAATGTGTGGCTAGTGCATTCGACCACGAAATCAGCAAGCACTTGTGATTTGATGTCAGGTCTAGGTAAGAACTGTATATCAAACTCCCCGAGCTCCACTGACCATTTTATCAATCTTCCAGATGCCTCGGGTTTTTGGAGAATACTTTTCAACGGGAGGTTTGTATAAACCCTGATTGCGTGCGCTTGAAAATAAGGTCGTAACTTTCTTGCTGAGAAGACTAATGTTAAGGCTGTTTTGTCTGCAAATAGATAACGTGTCTCAGTCTCTGAAAGTACCTTGCTAATGTAATAAACTGGGCGTTGAATCGTATCCTCTACCCGAACCAAGACCGAACTTATAGCTTGGGAGGAGACGGCCATATACAAATACAAAATTTCCCCTGGAACTGGCTTCGAGAGTAGCGGCGGTGAGGCCAAATAAGTTCGGAGTTGCTCGAAAGCCTCTTGGCATTTATCGATCCACTG
>NW_021318912.1:876880-882879 GCF_001605985.2 Dendrobium catenatum
TAAGACCTATCCGAGGTTGTGTGCCAGAGCCCTGCTCGATGGCGTTAACCTGTGTGGAAGAGGTCGGATCGAATCCCCCTGAGATCGATCATCTAATGACTGAGCTATAACAATAATTGTGTGCTGCTCGAATCAAAGATATTGAAGTTTATAACTCAAAATAATTTTTCTCGAGGAAGACAAAGAAACAAAGTCTTTACTGCTTTTAAACAAAAAAAAAAAAAAAAACATAGCTCCCAAAGACAGCTTAAGGGAGGGAGAAACTACAAACATCACAAACAACGCTCAAAATTAAGGATACACACAGTACTGAAAATATATAATACTAAAGGCATATAACACTAAGAGACATCATCACGCTCTACTGATAGTATTTACGGAGATTGTCAATATTCCAAGTCTGAGGAAGCATCTTCCCTTCAGCATCCTTTAATTTGAAAGTTCCGGGCTTTACCATAGCTGCTACTAGGTACGAGCCTTCCCAGAGGGGGGAGAGTTTATTTTAATGAGGGCCTTTTCCTGCTGCCTCAATGCTGCATAGGACCAGATCTCCTACCGATATATGTCGCGGCTTTATCCTTCTGTTATAGTGACGGGCAACTCTCTAGTGGTAGGCAACAACCTTAAGCATCGTCTCGTCTCTTACTTCTGGAAGGAGGTCTAGGTTGTGCCTGAGTTTTTCGTCATTAGTATTAGAGTCAAAAGTTTGTACTCTGTGACTTGGGACTCCAATGTTGACGGGAATGACAGCCTCTGTGCCAAAGCAGAGGTTATACGACGTCTCTCATGTTGGAGTCCTCGCTGTAGTACGATAGGTCCAAAGGACATTTGAGAGCTCGTCAGCCCATTGCCCCCCAGCCTTATCCAGCCATGTCTTCAATCCTTTCAAAATGGTTCGATTAGTGACCTCTATTTGTCCATTAGTCTGAGGATGGGACATAGCCATGTGTACTAGTTGAATGTGGAGATCTTTACAAAATATGGTGAAGACCCTTCCGGTGAACTGTGTTCCGTTATCGGTGATAACTCTTGCTGGAATGCCAAAGCGACATATTATGTTCTTTCACAGAAATTATTTGGCATTTTCTTCAGTGATCTTGGCCAGAGGTTCTGCTTCTACCCACTTTGTAAAATAGTCCACAACCAGTATGATGAATTTCCGCTGTTCCGTGGCTATAGGAAAGGGTCCTATTATGTCAATCCCCCATTGGGCAAAAGGTGAGGGACTCTGTAATGTCGAGATTTCTATGGCAGGTAGATGAGTGAGGTTGGCATGTAACTAGCAACTGTTACATTTTCGTACAAGCTCTAATGTGTCATGCTTTATCGTCGGCCAGTAAAATCTTTGCCTCAGGACTTTTTGGGCTAATCCTCTTCCGCCCAGATGTTCTCCACAGATGCCTGAATGTACTTCTTGAAGTGCATAGTTCTCCTCCGAAGGAGGAAGAAATTTGAGGTATGACCCTGTGAAAGATCATTTGTATAACTCTCCATTAATAATGATAAAATTTGCTGCCTGCCTCCGAAGTCGTACTGTCATTATTAGATCTTCAGGAAGAGAGCCTTCTTATAGGAGAGCGAGAAAGGGATCGATCCAAGAAGCTTCTTTTGATTCATCTATTGATTGAATCACCTATGGGCCTTGTACGCTCGCGAAATGGATCTCCTCAATGTGCTTTCTTTTGAAAACATCTCATGTCGTAGAAGTGGCCAGCTTAGAGAGAGAGTCTGCCTTTGCATTCTGCTCTCGAAGGATATGGACAATCTGATGTTTTGCTATTTGGGCCAATAAGATTTTAACTATCTGACAGTATTGGTCCAAAAATGGGTTGTGAGCATCAAACTCCCCTTTTACCTGAGAGACAACCAGTTGGGAATCAGTGTGAACCACTAAGTCTTGGACTTCACAATCGATTGCCAGTCTCAATCCAGCTATTAAAGCTTCATATTCAGAAACGTTGTTTGTTGCTGGGAACTTCAGTCTAAGCCCGTATTCGAGTGTGGCTTTCCGCGAGGAGATTAATAAGATTCCAGCGCCAGCACCAGAAGCTCCATCGACATATAATGTCCAGCATGAAGAGGAAGGAGACACATCAAGTGATTCACTGGAGGCGTGGCTAGTGCATTCGACCACAAATCAGCAAGCACTTGTGATTTGATGTCAGGTCTAGGTAGGAATTGTATATCAAACTCCCCGAGCTCCACTGACCATTTGATCAATCTTCCAGTTGCCTCAGATTTTTGGAGAATATTTTTCAACGGTAGGTTTGTATAAACCCTGATCGCATGCGCTTGGAAATAAGGTCGTAACTTTCTTACTGAGAAGACTAATGCTAAGGTTGTTTTGTCTGCCAATGGATAATGTGTCTCAGTCTCTGAAAGTACCTTGCTAATGTAATAAACTGGGCGTTGAATCATATCCTCTACCCGAACCAAGATCGAACTTATAGCCTGGGAGGAGACGGCCATATACATATATAAAATTTCCTCTGGAACTGGTTTCGAGAGTAGTGGCGGCGAGGCTAGGTAAGCTCGGAGTTGTTCGAAAGCCTCTTGGTACTTATCGGTCCACTGGAACCCTAAGCTCCGAGCACCTCTGAGAACTTTGAAGAAAGGCAAATATTTGTCTCCTGATCGAGCCAGGAATCGAGAGAGTGCTGCAATTCTTCCGTTCAATCTCTGGACTTCTTTGATATTTCTTGGGGGTAGCATGTCCCTTAGGGCCTTGATCTTCTCCAGGTTGGCCTCAATCCCTCGATGGGTAACCATGAACCCCATAAATTTTCCTGAGGCAACCCCAAATGCACATTTGGAGGGGTTGAGACGCAAGTTGTAAGATTGAAGGAGGCAGAAACATTCTTCCAAATCTGAGATATGCTGGGATTTCTCGAGACTCTTTACTAGCATATCGTCTACATAGACTTCCATGGTACGCCCGATAAGGTTCTTAAAAACCTTATTCATCAGCCGTTGGTATGTTGCTCCTGCATTTTTGAGTCCAAACAGCATTACTAGGTAGCAGTATAATCCTTTATCTGTTTGAAAAGCTGTTGCCTCCTCATCACCAGGATCCATTTGTATTTGATTGTATCCAGAATAAGCATCCATGAAGTTTAGCATCTGATGTTCAGAGGTGGCATCAACTAGCTGGTCAATACGGGGAAGCGGGAAACTATCCTTGGGGAAGGCCTTGTTGAGATCAGTGTAGTCTACACACATTCTCCAAGCTCCACTTTCTTTTCGAACCATTATGACATTGGCCAACCAAGCGGGATAGTGTACCTCCCTTATAAATCTTGTTTTTAAAAGCTTATCAACCTCCTGCTCGATTGCCAGCTGACGCTCTAGCGCAAAGTTTTGTTTCTTTTGAATCGCTGGTTTATATGCTAGGTTGATCTTGAGGGAGTACATGATTATTTCAGGATTGATGTCGGGCATATCAGCTGAACTCCATGCAAATACATCTAGGTTTGTACGTAGAAAGTCTACGTACTCTTTTTTCTCTGCATCTGAGAGAAGTGATCCGATCTGTACTGTTCTCAAAGGATGCTCTTTTGATAGAGAGACACAGGTAAGATCTTCTACAGGGGAGGCCCTTTGAGGGGTATCCTCATTTTGAAGATCGAAGTCTTCGATGCTCAGAGTAATTGATGTTCGTGGTTGAGCCTGCCTAAAATAGCACGATTGTGCTACTTGTTGATCTCCATGTATGATCCCGATCCCTGATGGGGTAGGAAACTTCAGCTTTAAATGGGGAATTGAAGTAATAGCTCCGAAGGTTGTTTGGAGTGGCCTTCCAAAGATCGCATTGTAGGCTGATTCGTATTTTACTACAATGAACATAATGGGGTGTTCAACTTGACGGGAGAATTCTCCAAGTATGACTGGGAGAGTAATGGTTCATTCAACTCTTACAGGTCGGTTGTCAAATCCGTACAGTAGACCGACAGCAGGCTGGAGTTTCTCTCTAGATAGGCCCATGCTAAGAAAATTGGAGTAGAATAGAACATCTACTGAGCTTCCATTGTCAACCAAGATCCTTTTAAGATTATAGCAAGGGCTGCCGATTCCTGCGCTAATCACCAGTGGATCTTGATGGGGTCTTTACGCCTTATAGATCGAACTCCTAGAAGGTAATGGAGTGATCGATGTGAAGTTTCTTTGAGGGTGGCTCCTTGTTCTCTGCAATTAGAACTTGACAAGGAGTTGATGGGCCTCCAGCAATAGTTTTGATCTCCCCTACTATCATGATTGTTTACTGACTGCCTTTGTTGTTGATTCTGCCCCCCAGTCGGACCAACTTCATCTCGGGCTGGCATATTCTTAATGAATTATCGGAGATATCCTTGTCGGATCAGTCTCTCAATTTCTTCTTTGAGTTGCCTGCATGCTTCAGTAGTGTGCCCACGGCTGCGGTGGAAGTGGCAATATTGCTCCTGGTTTCCGACGTTGGGCTTAAAAGGGTGTGGCGATTTTACGTTCTCCTGATCTCGGATGGACATTAATACATTCGCTCGGGATGTATTGAGTGATGTGTACTCCTTTTCTTGGTGAGGCTCTCGTCGCGGCTGTGAGGGCCGAGGAAGAAGATTGTAGCTTCCTTGTTTCTTCCTTTGTGATGGGGGATTCTCCATCCCTGAGGGATTTTTACGCTTCCTGGTTGTCTGCTCGAATTTCATCCTATGAGCATTGATGGCTTCGTCAGCAGTGATTTGGGCCTCTACTCAATGGATTAGATCCGCATATGAATGGACCGTTTCTCGCATGAGTGCCGAGTAGAAAGGGCCCGGGCGAAGCCCTCCAAGAAATACACCTCTAAGCAATTCGAAATCTACCCTTGGAATTTGCCGAGCTTCCATGGAAAACCTTTGAAAGCACTCTTTAAGAGATTCACCCTCATTCTGACGTATCCCTGAAAGGTGGGAGGAGTCTTTAATCATTCTTCGATTGGCGACAAATTGTTCGACAAATAATTTGGCCAATTTAATGAATAGCGGAATGGACTGGGGTGGCAGTGAGTAGAATCATGTACGGGCTTGCCCTTTAAGGGTGGCAGGAAAAACTTGATAGAGCAAAGCGTCTGGAGCCTATCGGATATGCATAATAGTGCGGTAGTGGTCGATATGCTCGTAGGGGTCTGAAGTCCCATCATAAGAATCAATATTCAGGAGTTTGAATCTTGCCGGAACGGGGTATCGGATGACAGCTTCGATAAAAGGTGATGACTCTTGAATGTCCCGTTGGTGAAGGGACTGTCTTCTACCCCCTATGGGGAACTCTTCTTGGACTAGCCTCCGCAACTCATGCCGTAGAGTATTACGGGGGAGTTCAGTGACGTGCTGTTGGTCCAAGTCTTTGGGGACGTCCGGAGGCATATGCTGCCGGTGGCCTGTGCGCGAAGGATGTGTAGAGCTTGCTGTGTCAGCAAGCTCATTCTCTGGACGTGTAGGAGGGCGCATCCTTGGCGGAGGAAGGGGGACTTCGACATGAAGAATGTCTTCGAATCCTGGCTGGTCTCGAGGGAGAAGGGTATCTTCTTGGGGTTCCGATGCTGGTCCTCGAGCTTCCCTTAAGAGTTGAAGGATCTCATTCTGAGATTCCTCCATTTTTCTGATACGCTCTTCTAGGGATGGCCCTGAAGTTCCTTCTCCGGCAAGGTTTCGTCCACCGGGGTGAAAAGAGGTAGATGCCTGTCGTCCCTGGTTCAGGGACTGATTCCTGGATTGGTGTGAATTAGAGTGGGAGGTTCCCATGATACGGTGGCTACGCCTGTTGGCCATTGACGGAATACTTAGTATAGTGGGATTGACTTTTCCCACAGACGGCGCCAAACTGTTATAGACTAGAAAATATGCGGAGATAGAGATTTAATTCTGCGTCTTAACGTTGTACGGATAACTAGCTCACACACAGAGAACACAAGATTTTTTACGTGGAAAACCCTTAAAAGGGAAAAACCACGAGGCCTAGCCCAGTTGAAAATGATTCCACTAGACTTT
>NW_021318912.1:884291-907567 GCF_001605985.2 Dendrobium catenatum
GATTATGATTCAAGTAAATATCATCATAAAATAGTAAAAAAAAAAGAAGAAAAATAAGAAAGAATCACTCAATATAAGAAAATTAAGATATAAATTTTAAACACTTCAACTAATTTTTAAATTAAAAATCCTAAATGCTAATATATTTTTATTTTAAGTGCATTTTATAATAGTATTTTTTAAACAAGCCACCTCACAAGCTAAAGAATCGAGTCAGTGCTGACTCAAGCTTGACTTATTAGCTCATTGAGCATGACTTACGAGCCATTTATTGAGTCGAGCCCAAGACGATGATAAGTTAGCTTGACTCAGTTACACTCCTAACTGGCGAGATGTGATGAATGATAGATTGATTGCTTGATGATTTGACGACATGATTATATCAAAATGTATTATTTTTATTTTATTTTGATATTTTAAGTATTGTGTGTAAATACTAAATAGTTAAATTTAAATCTATTTTTTTCTCTGTCTTTCTATATATATATATATATATATAATACCTAACATGTATTGTATTGGTCATATTGAACACAATGAACTTTTGATCTATGCATGTTCCAACATGCATGTTCTATGGTTTTATTTCTTAGTCCTTACACATGCTACATAATTATGCTAATAATTCTACATGATTTTTTAAATGCAATAATCAATGTATACGAGCATCTAAGAAATATTATCGTTATCTTAGGAAGGAAAAGAGAAGTCAATGTTAAGTGAAATGATTAAAGATATTTATTTCTTATGATGTATGGAGTTATTATGAAGCTAATATTAAAGGTGGATTTGAGTGAAGGGTAATTTGAGAAGCTATATTTCTTAAGGTGACAAGAGCCCTAATTTGAGCTAAGCTACTTTGAATTTTGGATGAGAATATGGAGCTTATGTCGATGATTTGGGGCTTATGAAGACATGAAGGTTAGGATATGATACTTCTATAGGATGTGGCAAGAGAAAGTTAAAGAGTTTAGGGTTATTAAGGAGTGTTGAGGTTTATCACGGTGGTAATAAGGAAAGAAGCATTCTTATTTAATTTGTTTTATGTATGCATACTAAGAAATACAATTCAAGGATTAAGTTGGGCAACTTTAGAAGAAAAGAGAGGTTGTAAATCAATAAAAAATAATTAAAAAAAGTTAAAAAAATTAAGATTAGCAATAAATAAGCAAAGCCTCACTGAAGGAAGGGGGAAAATATAGTAATCAACCGATCTCAAGAAAATAGCCGCTATAACAATTCTAAAAGCCAAATTCTTTAAATTGATTATAATATATCATAATATGACATTACATTTCATTCCTATATGCATACATACATCATTTAAATATGTTGGATATATAAGAAAATCAAGAGATGATATTAAGTAGGGTACGTCAACCAACAGGGGATGTATTTTGTGGTGAAAAATTTTAATTACATGCATCCACTGCAAACATAAATTTAAATATCAAAATGAAAGCTTCTTGATGGAGAAGGACCAATCGTCGAACATTCTCATACATGATGATGTGATGATCGACGATGAGGTGAAAGCTAATATTCAACTTACTTATGTGGACTAAGTAAGCTAGCTTGTATGCTCACCTTTTGCATAAATACATAATAAGTTACTATTATATCTTCATTATAATTAATATAAAATAAAATAAAAAATATGATATCGACATAAAAATTCAAACCATTATAATTATATTGCATCCATGCCTTAATTAAGGAATATGACAAAAGGAGTAGGCCATCCATTTAGGCTTCGTTTGTGATGACTTTTTTACTGCTTTCTAAAGTAATTTTTTTAACAAAAAATTATACTAAAAACTATTTTTGAAAGCACAAAAAAATTTATCCCAAAAGAAACCTTAATCTTATCATTTCCTTCTAATTTTCATTACTTTTCACAAAGTTAACATACTTGTATTGCATCAATTCTCCATTGTTCTTTAAATTTTTTTTTTATACTAAAAATTTACTTTTTCTTAAGAAACAGTAAGAAAATTCATCCCTTACGAAGCCTACAATCACATTTCCCACCTTTTTTTTATTGCATGCTTGAAGTTAAAATTCCATTCAATTCAATTCCGCTTAACGTGGCAGTCAATTTCCAACGTTCGACGGCAAGCGACTATTAGTCTCGGTCATTGATTGACTAAAAATAATTTAAAATCTAACGTTCGGAAAATCTGTATTTTTAAACCCGTTATATAATCCCTCTTTCTCATCAAGGTAATACCATCAAAATTCATCTGCAGTTCCTCTCTCTCTCTCAATTCCTGATGGGAAACTCCTTGGGCTGCTTTTCTCAGCGAACAATTAAGAGAAGCAAAGCTAGCAGAGCTGGAGCCTGCAATGATTTCGAGCATTCTGATCAGCTTTCATTGAAAGCGCTCGAGAGATTGAAGATAAAATCCAAGTCGTTAAACAACCATAAGGTTAGCAGAAGAACAAGTTCTTACAGTAATCATTTATCTACCAAAAAAATCGTTCCAGATTCTCTCGTGAAGGAGAGAGAGAGCTCACAGAGGGAAGAAGTTGTCAGAGTAAAGATGGTTCTCACAAAGAACGAGGTGACTGAGTTGTTAACCATGCTTAGGAGAAGCCATGGCGACAAATCTAAGCAATATCTGGAGCAGATTGATGGAACAGACCGTGCTGGATGGATGCCATCTTTATATACTATTCCGGAGGCAGAGAACTGTTGAATTCAAAAACCTCTTGAGGATTTTGATCAATTTGAGTAAGGATTTGTGCTTTGTTAATATTCCGGAGGCAGATAACTCTGCAAGATTTTGAGTAAGGATTTATGCTTTGTTGATGGAGACAAATCTTTAACTTCGGCAGTCATCTTATAAAATATCGATTGATAATGTTTATACATGTAATTTGAGCTGCATGTTCATCTGTCTCTCTCTCTTTTAATTTCTTTGGCTCTATCTCTCTGTGAAGAAAGAGTTTAGAAGTAGTTGATGTACATTAATGAAAAGAAAATCCTATTATATTTTAGAGAAATTACATACATAACATCTAAATTTCAATTTCTTATTAATAATAGATATCATTATTGCTTGTTTAGCTAGTTTCAACGCTCAAGTTTTTCTAATATGTGGCGCATCAGACATTTGCTATGAAGAATGGGAGATTATTATATGTGAAGATCGGATATAACTTCTCATCCGAACAATTCACGTGTCGTCACCTACCTAAAATTCAGATGGTGTCCAAATTCCGCACGTAATAATTTTTTTAGGAGAAAGCATTGGGTTGTTTAGCCTTATTTTCTTAAGTTTCTACAATGCGACAAATAATTGTAGTATGTTTTTTAATAAGTTACTATAGCTTTAATATATTTTAACGGCAAAGAAAAGGGAAAAAATATTATGTATAGATATCGGACGCCATCTGAATTCTAATCAGAGCGTTCAATGTCACTCTTTTATTGTGTACCGCGGCTGTGTGTTGGGTTATGGGCGGATCCCCCATGACGCAGAGATGCGTCCTCCCAGAGCTAAAATCGCGCTAAAAAATGAGAAATGCCAAGCAAATATTGAGCAATACCAAACAATAACGAGGAATATCATCATGTGAAGACCAATACCGAGCTATACCGAGCTATACCGAGCAATACCGAGCAATACAAAAAATACCTAGTTTTTTCTAGAGAAAACTAGGTATGTGCTCGGTATTGCTCGGTATAGCTCGGTATAACTCGGTATTGGTCTTCACATGATGATATTCCTCGTTATTACCAAATAATATCTAGCAATACCGAGCAAAAACCGAGTTTTTTGGCGTTGGGAGGACGCATCTCTACGTCAGGTGGGAGGACGCAATAAAAATTCCATGTATTGAGGGTGGCAATGCCCACTCTAAAAAAAATATTAAATATTTAGAGGGAATATTTTAAAATATTTTGAGTATTTTGCCCCCTCTCAAAAATCTTTTTTATCCTAATTTTATCATTTCTAAGCTTCTTTGACTATCTCCATAAAAAACTTTTTTTGCCCATCCTTAAAAAAAAGAAGCTGAGTCCATCATGGATGATCCGGCGTCACATAATAATGTCTCTTGGGAAGATCAATATTAACGACTGAGCAAATAACGGCAAAAGGCCATAAAGTTTCTTGGAAATGATTTCCAGCAGGAAACAAATGGTCAAAAGCACGCCGTCCGGAAATTATTTTTTTGATGAATTAAAGACTTCCATTGGAAACATTTTCTACTAATTGAATTTAATGGCTAAATTTTCATTGACAATGAACAGATTTTTTTATTTTTTTTGATAAAAATATATCTGTTATAATCGAAATCATAGATGAATATTTTATTGAAATGTTTATTTTTTCAATAAAATTATTAAATGGGACAAGCATGTGAACAAAATTCTCTTTAGAAAAAGAGCGATCTTTTTTTTTGACATTTAGGTCAATTAATGCAAACTCGTACACACATCGCATACACAAAGACTCGAACCTAAGACCTCTTAGTTGGTTGCCTAAGCTTTTGACCAATAGGCCAAGATGAGCTGTATAAGAGCGATCTTTTTGAAACTAGAAATTGTTAGGGGCAGAGAACGAGGCAAAACTTTGTGATGTCGTCTTTGGAAAAATTTGGGGTAGAGCTCATTTTTATTGCTGCAAAAACTAAAAACACAATTATACGGACCAAAAAATAGCTTCAGCAACATGAAACACATTATATAAGATGAGTCATGCTAGGAAATTTTGCAATGCCCAAAGCAGTTGCAAAATCAAAATGAAAAAGAAAATATAATATAATAAAAAAGGACTCAGAGTCCAAAAAGTACATTAAAAAACAAATTATGATTAGCAGGTGCGAGGAAAGCTACTTAGGCTTTATATGAGGCGACTTTCTTACTGCTTAAATTAAATTTTTAGTGCTAAAATTTTTATTCTAACACTAATGGGAAAAACTCGTATTTTTGGCGGCCTAAATTTACCGGAAAATGAGAAATTATGCTAAAAATTTTGTATTTCAGGTGGATTGGCGGTGAAAATTGGTTTGACGACAAAACGAGCATCAGAAATATTAATTGTTTTGGCAGAAGTTTACCATCGGAGATACTTGCGAAAGACTTGTTCAGCCAAATTCGTCATTCTCCAATTGCTCTTCCTAGCGATTTGCCCGTCGGAATTTCCGACGGAACTGTACTGTCGGAAATACCGGAGGACATGTTCGACAGTTTATTCCCTGGTACTCCTGGCGGAATTTGTCTGCCAAAAACACGATACCAATTCATCATATCTTCATTTCAGGTTAATATTCCGTCATAAATCCATCGAAAACTTGTACTATAAATAATAATTAAAAAAAAAAACAGCCCTCCCTCACATGTTTTCTACAACATAACAATCCTGCATAAACCATATATATATATATATATATATATATATATATATATATAACAGTTATAAGTATATGTAGTAGCAAATTTGATAATAAAATTAAAGGATATTGAAAAATCACTAAATAGTTTAAAAATAAACATAAAGTATGTTGCACAATGAAATACACAAATATATAAATGAAATGTTCAACATAGATCTAAAATGTCCAGTAATAATAATAATAAAAGTCTAATCATAATCTGTCTCATCATTCTCCTCATATGCTGATGGTAGCTATTTTCCATTGAACAACTCCTTCAATTTCTACAACTCATCCATAATTTGACTTTGCTGCATCTGCATCTGCATGTCAACTTATGATTTTATGACTTGATCAAGCTTTGCTATAAGGGAAGTCACCTATTTTTATACAATGACTTCTCACTTCTCATTAAGAAGCTAGAGCCACCAAATATCTTCCCCTTGTACATGTAGCTTGTGAGCCTAAATCATAAACCCGGCCTATCTGAATTCCACATACCGTTTATAACTAAGTGCAGTAATCAGAATAATGTGCTGATCCCTAAGAAGACCCCACACTTGCTCCAGCCTAACTCTCTCGAAGCCGTGTATACTCTTCCTATAAAAGTTAACATAAAATGAATCAGTTTACACATGAAACATAAAGTTTTAAACTTATATATTCACGTAGGCTTTCCTTGATCGCTCATCAACCCAATGTCGGTCCTATTGTCGCTTGTGGGTTTGATTTTGTAACTCAACAGTGCTCTACTCTCTACTTAGTAACTCTCTCTCCAATACACTTACGTTAGTATTCATAACTAAATAAATTATGAAAATCTTCTAAAAATTATTATCAAATACTGCATGTGGTCAATATGTGAAACTGAGTCCCTAGTATAGAGGGAACTACCTATGTCCCTAACATCAAAAGCTCTATTCAATCAATTTTGGTCCCTCCTAGTATAATCTATGTTGTCCTAAGCATTAATCAGTTAACCCCATACACTCACTAATCTAGAGGGATCGCTCACATTACTTCATAATATTTATAAACATGTCTCGCATGCGAGTCAATGCATGCTTCTCAAAATTTTTTCTATTTCTATCATTGTATTTGAGCAATTAATAAAAAAATTTATACATACAAAAATAAATAATATAGAATATTTTTGTTAGCTTAATTAAAAAAGATATAATATAGATTTTTTTTTTTATAATAACTAACATTAAACTCTCTAAACCACATTTTGCGCACTTCTATTGGGGTTTTCTTATAAAAAATATAAGGAGCATCGTACCTACTCCATTTGATGTTCCATATTTTATGCATCGGCTGCTTCAGCGGATGAAACTTGCACAACATATATTAAGTGAAAAAATATTATTAAAATTTAGTAGAAAGTTAAGAATATAGTAAGTACGTACGTGTCACCATCATATGCAATCAACATGCATCATTCTAACATTTGCTCTATTGTAATTGAGGTGGAAGGTCTACCTTTAGAGGGCTGAGAGGGTAGTGGGGGATAGAATGACATGACATATTATGGATATGGATAAGTGGGAGGACCTCCAAGACATGGTGGGGGATAATAAGTGTAGAAGGAAGTACTGTGCATGGATTATAGAGAAGAAAAGTTGGGGTCTGGTGAATAAATATGTGGACTAGTAGCTAGAGAAGTAGGTAAAGGTGAGCGTAATTTAAGTGAAAGGCTGAGAAGAAGATCCCCCCTCAGTACGTATAAGCCTAACGGCTGAGCCACTTGTCACCTCCTTACTGTGCCTATCTAAAATATTCTTGATCAACCCCCGATGAGGCTCATCACCAGAAGTCATCTATAAAAAATATAGAAGAAATATTAGAAATATAAATTGCAAGTACTATTATGATGTTAAAACGAAATAGAGTATAATAAAATAACTAAAGTAACTATTACTATGCTATTAAAAATAAATCATATAGTTAATATAAATTGTTGATTCATAATTGATTATGAAAAATTATTAAATACATTTACATTCTATTTACTAATTATTTGTTGATTCTCTTCCATATGATAACACATCTTCACCACTATCATATTTCTCATTAATTTCCTCTATATTTAAATCTACTTCCTCTAAATACAACTCACTCTCATTAGTTATGATTTGATCGTTCACATTAGGGGTGTCAACTTTTGACACGACCCGAAAATCCCGCTCTCGCCCGCCGCGCCGCCGTCCGCCGTCCGCCAGCAGCCAACCGGGTCGGGTCGGGTCAACCCGTTAACCTGCCGGGTCAGGTCCGGGTTCGGATTTCTGACCCGTTTGTCTTCCCGGGTCGGGTTAGGGTCGACCCGTTTGAACCCGGGTCAGTTCCGGATTCGACCCGAACCCGACCCGTGACCCGAAATTGACACCCCTAGTTCACATCATTAACAAGACCTTTTAAGTTTGACATAAGCTCGTCTTGATGTGCTGATGGTATTGATGTGATTTTCTCAATGACTCACTTGGATTTGGTCTTGCTAACTCACTCTCATACGAAGATTTAGTTTAAAATTTGTAGCCATTGACCAAAAAATTTGCCAACATTTCATTATTCTATTAGATCTCTAAGCTAGTTCTAGTAGTTATTTATACTGCAAATCACTATTTTGAGTGTGAAACTTATTGATTGATAAAATATTGGTATATTAGTAGCATATTTATTAACTATTGTGTTAACTAATTAACATAAACTAGTAGAAATAAAAAGTCAAAATATATATCGTATTTTTGTTCCAATTTTAGAATTCTATTTTCACCATATTTTGGATTTCTACTAATATAGATATACTCAGGCCATTAATAAAACCCATACAAATTTTAAGTAGTTATGATTTGTGAGTAATAAATATATAAATAAGCTAACTCATGCTTACTCGAAATATGCCTCAACTTCATTACATATAAGCAATGCGTATAATGTGGCAGCTCTGACATCCTTATCAATCAAATAACACATGGTGCTAGTGCTTGTAGGCTCACCAAATTCATTGAATACATAAATATTTGAGGATTTACATGAATCTACATGACTTAGATTTTAAGGTGCAATACTTATTATTTATTATGACGTCGTGTTGAAGTAATACGAGCTAAATTGGGTTATCTCGTACATTATATGTGTTTCACAAATTGAGTCTTCAAGATGTGCTTTATTCATAATAATCTTCTTAAGTTTATTTAAATACATCTCAAAATGACACATCCACTGATATTGAACAAGTCCACTAAATGTAGCCTCATATGATAAATATATGGGTAGATGCTCCATATAGTCAAAAAATACTGGAAGAAATATATTCTGAAATTTACACAGAATAAAAGAAATATTCTGCTCCGTATGAATCAAATGCTTTGTATTCAACTTTGAGGAACATAAATCCTTAAAGAAAATACTTAGCTTGATCAAGGACTTTAAAATTAGATCTTGCAAAAAATTGAAGGCGGGTTATATACATTAGATGAAGATAAGACAGTCATGACTTTTCAATTCAAATAATCTCCCAGATCTCATGTCAATATATTTACTAAGATTGAAAGAACATCTATCAAGTACTCGTAGAGTTTGCACCCATTCACAAACTGCTCATCTCTACTTTAAAGTCAAGTTGAATGAAACTTTTGGTTTAAAAAGTTTTATAATTTTCACCATCATTCAACTCTAAAACTTTTCTCCTATAAAACCATCCTTACTTTTAATATTGTCATTGGATTTATCTTTGATATCCATGACTGTATTGAATATATTATTAAAAATATTTTTCTCTATATGCCTGATATCTAAGTTATATCTGATAAAAATATCTAAGTTATTTCTGATAAAATTTTTTTCTCCAATATGGAAAGGACTCAAAAATACTTTTTTGGTCTAATTGTGCTTGACTTCATACTCTGAAAATTTGTAATTAGCTTTTATTGGAGAATCAACTATCGTGGGGATGCACTATACTTTTTCAAATATTTTCTTACTAATTAATCTTGGAGGAGATTGCGACATTATCATTCTATTTTTAGTAAAGACATTCTTATTTCTCTTGAAAGGATAACTTGTAGGTAATAATATATGGTGATAGTTGAGCCAATTGTTCTTTCATCCATGCTTTAAAGTGAATGACTTTATAAATTTCATACAATATAGAGAATATAACTTGTCTAAAGTATTCCAACCTAAATTAAAGAATTTAGTTCGCAGGAAAATCACCAATTATCCAAAGTAATGTTGCCCTCATTTGGTGGAGATATCATATGTATTTACTTCTTTTGTCGGGTTAATTTTCTTAAGTAGCCCAACGAATTGATTAAAATATTTATGAGGGACATTATATTTTATCTTGATGCTTAATATCTTCACAATAACACAACTTTGAGTGAGTGATGCATCCCTTCTAAATTTGTTAATGTGCGGCAATGTTATATCATACTCCAGGATCTATATTGAAAGGATTTTATTTGTCTGGAGTTTACCAATGAAAAGCAGAAAGAAATATGATTATATTTTTTGTCTTGTCTGGAGTCTCATATTATATGATTCTTATCATTTCCTAAAAACATGTAAAACCATGTAATGAGCATATAACTCTGCAAGTAACTAAAAACTTACAATTGAAATCAATGTAAAATAAAAGGGAATAATATGTTATAAATCATATAAAGAAATATATTCATCAATGTCTATACTGATTATCTATACCGATTTATCTTTATATATTTTATCACATCTCAATCCATTACATCGTTAGTCACAGTAGTAGTAATAGTCAACAATATTAACCAATAATGCTGAATAGTGATAATGACAAAAAACAATATTAATGTTAGTCACAATATCAATACAGTGTTCATAGTAGTGTTAGTATTAATATTCAAATATTCAATAAGTAATTCTTAAAGTTTCTTGCTCATCCACTTATGAATCCCAATAAGTCTTCCCTTATAATTCATAGTTAATGTATTACTTATAACTTCCCTTGAATCACATGAATCAGTTGTCCGGACTCTTTATAACTCTCAATCAATCTTTAGCTCCTTATAACTCATAATTAGTGAATCACGTGGATTAGTATGGTATAACATGGATTTATCATATCATGCATTGATATCATTTAGTACTTCATTTAAAATACTATAAAATTATATCAAATCGTTCATAATGATCAAATATATAATATATCAAAACTTACACGGTGAAAGCTTATAAAATCAATAGATAATGCATTATTGACAGATTTAAGATAGATAAAATTAGTAGAAATCAAAATCATTAAAAATAGAAGTAAGATGTTAGTCACTTACAGCGAATATAACAAAAATTTCAACTTTCACTTTGTTCAATTGTTCCTAAAAAAAAAAAAACAAAACTTCACGACAGGCAGCACCACAGCTAAAGGCTCAGCCGACGCAGCTTCTCCCTTTCTCCAAATGCATGTGTTTGTTTCCCTCTTCACCAAATCCTCTCCATCCATTTCCCTCATACCTCTTCCCTCTGGATCCCATACCATCTCTCACGAAATCTCCATTCTTGTCCTAAAATTTGACATCTTTCTTGGGATCTCAACGATACAAGCTTTGGCTGCCTCCCCATGCAAGTAGCTTCCATTATCGCACTGGTGTTATCCTCTGTGGTCTCTCACAATGCCTAGCAGCTCCTTTCCATCTTCCTCGCCACCATCATTGGCATCATCATGCAATAGCTCCCGCTCAGCATCGTGATCACTCTTTTGGGCCTTGGTGTGACCGTTTTCACCAAGACCCTCACCTTCGCCATAGCCTTTCAGCCTTTGGTCACCCAATTCCTTGCCTCGTTTCACTTACATTCTTCTTCGCCCGGAGGTTCATTAAGACGGGCCTTTGCAACTGCATGACCTTCCAATATGTATCTCTATTTGGCAGCTCTTCCTTAGGCCTTGGCTATATCCTTGTCTTCAGCGAGGCTATTATAGCTCTGAAAGATCGTGGCTAATGCTTACTTTCTTTGAGATGTCCATTATCACGCCAATGGTTACCCGATACTATTCGGGTTCGGGTCGACCCGACCCGTTTTTGCAAACGGATCAATTTTTTGGACCGGAACCCGATCCGCTTTGAGTTAGGGTCAACCCGACCTACCTACGAACACGACAATGCCGGTAGCAGCAGTGGGCCGACGGCCGACGACATCGGAAGCCAGCGGAAGTGGTCGGCGACTGATGTGAGACACGCGCGAAGCGGAACTCGAGCTGGGCGAGATTCACGCGACGTGACGCTACGCTGGCCTCGGGCCCAACACGATGTGGCCGGGCAGCCGGGGCAGGCGAGGCGGCAGGGCAGGCAGGCAAACTCGGGTAGGGCCGATCAGAGTGGGCAAATAAGTTTCTGGGTCATTCCGGGTCATACCCGACCAAAATTTTCAAACGGGTCGGCTTTCCGGAGCCGAACCCGATCCGCTTTGGGTTCGGGTCTACCCAAACCAAATTTTCTGAACGGATTTTCAGGCCAGGTCCAATATTGACACCCCTAATCACGCCATCCATGTTCGTGTTGATGATAGAGGCGAAATAACTGAGTACAAACTTGGCTTTAAATACTACTAAGCAGACAAATGGATGGACTGATTGGGCGGCGGAGGCAATTTTTCCCGGCCTGGTATCTTAAATTGTTGTACTTGTACCATTGCTATTGAACCTTATTTATCCGCCGACGGTGAAAAGCAGCCCCGACGCGCCAATGATGGTGAAGGAAAAATTGGAGAAGATTGGACCATTTATTAAGAATGAGATCATCATGGCAGTGACGCTGCTTGTAACGGTAAAATTTCTCATTTATTTTTTTATCAATAAATATTGTTTTCTCTGTCGTGAAGTATAGTTATGGTTGTTAACAATCGATTCTTAAGCTGATACAGCACCGACTCAAGATCAGCTTAAGCATTTTATTTGATCTTGAGTCAAGTTAGATGTATTCTTCACAATGTTGCTTACTGTTATTTGCTTATGTTCTTGTGATTTTATGTTTATGTAATATGATGCGGCTTATTTAATAGAAAATGGAGCTATAACATATAGTTTTCAAGATTATATTATTTTCATTTATTTATGATCATTAATATCTCTTCCTCTCATAAAATAGAACATGATTTTTTAAAATATTTTTTGTTATAGTTGAATCTTCTATATGTGTAATGATGTTTATTTTAGTTGTAATGGTTTTATAGTATGCCCTCATTCTTGTTATCATTGCTTATATTTTTGCATCATGTTATTAATTTTTTTTAGATGTTCAATGTTTTTGGCTAATGAAGAGGATAGCTTGTTAATATTTCCGGATGTGTGCATACTTTCATCACACTAAGGCCTCATTTGGGACGGCTTTCTTACTGCTTCTTAAAATAACATTTTAGTATAAACATTAAAATTTTTGTACTAAAAAGTTGTTTTAAGAATGAGCAAGAATACCGCCCCAAATGAAGCTTAAATCTTCAATTGATAATGTGTAGTGCATGTTTTCATTATTGTTATGATTGCTTTCTTCACATGTTTACTTTTAAAATTTGTACTATTCTTTCCTTTTTACTCTTGTTATGTTTTTTATATGATTAGTTAGCATTGTGACTCTATTGTTGATTTACCCATGATGTAGATTTCTAAGCTCTCTCTCATTCTCCATCATGATACCTCATGAATTCTTCTATTACTTAGAAGTTTGTGAAAAAAATTACAACTGATGTAGTTCTTATTATTAATTTACTTGTCAATTATAGAACTTATTTTCTTCTAGCGTGCTTACAAAGCTGGTTTTCTTTTTTGATATCTTGTTGAATATGAATATATTAATATTGAGATCCCACTTCTTCAATTAATCATCATGTTTGTTAAAACGCTTTGATTGAAAAAGTTCATTGTCCCTCAATTTGCATATTTTTCTTAGCATATATTGTGGTTTTGACGTTCAATGAATAGATTGTTTCTATCATGATATGCTATAATTGTTGTTATAAGAAATATTTAGGAGGTGAACTAAAAAATATCTACAATTAGAAAGAATCAATAAGAAAAGCAAATAAATTTTGGTGATGATAGTTGTAGTTGTATGAAACTTTATGAAAGATTATGAAACTTTTCATATCTTCTTAAAACTCTATTGATGTAAAAGATTATATGAATCAATGTTGACGTAAATGATCACTAATATAATTATTTTTTGTTGATAAATTTAGATTTATTAATTCATCATGTAAATAAATAAATGTACTTTTATATTTTATTATATTTATTTTTTCTTTTAAACTTTTATTCACTTTCACTTTGTGCACATATGGTAATTTGGATGGGGTTGGGGGTGTGTCTACCCCTGTGGGTGTTGGTTTAATTCATAGCCCGTTTGTGGATGTGCCAGTTAATGTTATTGACCCTCAAGACTTGGTTTATCACGTGGTGACAACTCTGGGTTGGATCTGCGTGTGCATATTGATTGGCTTCAGGGGTCGTCTGATGATTATGATTCTGTTTCCTCCTTTGAGTCTGATGGGGTTGAGGATCCAGGGAACTCTTTTGCATTGCTGCGGGACACTAAGGTTGTTTTTAGTGCTTCTCGTGGAAGGGCTCGTGAAAGGGGTAGACGTGGAAGATAATTTCTATGGGTGGTGTTGGGTTTTTGCTTCCTTCCTACTTCATGGTGTCTTTATGGTTGGCTGTTCTTGTTACTTTTTGATTGTATTTTGGTGCTCTCCGATTTTATTTTTTATTGGCCGGGCAATGATGTGGCTGTGGCTCGTTTCCAAGTTGGCATGTTTCTTGGCAACCTTTGGTGGAGATCCTCTGCTCAGTTGGGATGGCTGTTTCTCGTTTGCTTCTTTACCAAATTGGACGGTCTGAGCATGGGTTTTTGGGAAGCTGGTAGTCTCGGCCAAGTACTGAGCCCCCGGGAGTGGTTTTCCCATGTAATTTCTTATTTTTCCTTGGCATCAGCTCTTTCTGCTCTTGTACTTTTGTTTCTTTGCTCTTGTAATCCTTTTGGGCATTAATATAATATAAGTTTTTGTTAAAAAAAAAATTATAACTATCTTTTAATCATGTGCATGTCAAATATATTTATTATCCAAATTGCATGCTAGACAATGCAATTCAAGCAATAGTTGCTTTTTGGAAAAATAAAATTTCCTATTTGCTAATATTTAAAATGTATGAGAATATAATAATAAATATGTTCTATATATAAATCATGTATAAACATGCTAATCTTACATGTAATAATTTAATTTTAAATTTATAATATTATTTTTTAAAAAAATTAGACATGTGTATCATGTGCAAGTGTATTTAACTAGTATACAAAGAAATGAGATTGGGAGGCATAAAGGTTTGAATTTTTGAATATTTGATGTGTGTTAGGGATTGGGCGTCATAAGGGCCTAGTTTTTTATATGTCAGTGTAGTGGGTCTTAAGGGCCTAAATTTTTATATCTATTTTTTATGGGATGCATAAAGGCCTATGAGAAATTTATTATTTTCTGCTCTCTAATATGTAAATTATTTGTTTATTTATTTTTAGTGCACAATATATTTTATTTCAAATAATTGCAATTTATTTTATGCATAGTATAGCAAATTTCTTTGAATATCCTTTAATTAATTGCATATTAAATAAATATTTGAAATTTAATCGGTGGATGTGACCTATTGAGATGTGTTGTCTCACAACTATTATCTATCGTTTATTTTAGCTCAGGGGAAACGTAAAGATCCCGTTGAGCAGCTAAGTTCGAGATTTGATCTGTTTGAGTATGTATAAGTTTTTTCTTGATTTTGTACAATCATGACTAATTATGTGATTTCACTCTTTGATTTGGGTAGACATATACTATAGTGTAAAAGTTATATATAGATTTTGAAGATAAATGCAGTTAAAAAAAATATGTACATGAGTATATTTTATTCTATTTGTTAAAGTTAATTAAAAACTCTCTGGTCTGTTTGATTTACTTGATCAACTTTGAAAATCCCCCAAAACTTAGATCTTGAGCTAGCTTACCACAAGTCAATATGATAGGACTTGTTAAGCTCATGGTCTTATTGGGTTGAGTTGTGACAGACTGTCCAAAGAGGATGTCCACGCTGATGTCAATGAAGTAGTTGTGTCTTGTAACTTTACCAAATTTGTAATAAGTGCGATGAATTTTTTTTTTTTTTTTGAAGATTTGAAATATATATTTTATGCACGAATTTTGACGTCTAAAAATAGGGAGTCACCAACCCAATCTAGTTTGGAAGCATGTTGGTTTTACATTGATCTCAAGCACCAACCCAATCTAGTTTAAACCCAAAAAATTCGGGTTCTGATTGACCTGTTAAATAAATGAGTCGGGTTCAGGTCAAGAATTCTGATTTGTTTACTAAATGAGTCGGATTTGTGTTGAACCGCCAACTCAATTTTAACTCGAAAGTGACTCGTTTAATAATTCTTTCATTAAATTCTTTTATTTATTAATATGATCATTTTGTATATAAATTAACCTAAAATCTATAGCTAACAAGCTATAAAGAAATATTTTTTAATCAAAATGGGTTATCAGATTTGATTCGGGTTATTTTGTTGGTGGGTTTGGTTCGGGTTCATCATTTTGGCCCATTTATTAAATTATTGAGACCTAATTTGGGTTAAGTCAATTTCAGATCAAACTCGAGCTAGTCCCATTAACTCATTTTTACACCTTTAATTTTGAAGTGGTCCTTTGATTTGTTTTAGAGGCTCTTTGGTTGTTTGCAAAAGGGTGTAAATTATTTCAAATGTAAAGGTTTTAAGAATATTGGTGCTTGGTATGAAGTAAAATAAATGTAGTGTAAAATTTTAGTGCATTTGAAATTCACTATCTAGTTCTTATTTTTTTGTATATTTTGAATTCCTTGTATTTGGGTGAGTTCCAAATATATCGAAAATTCATAGCAATTGTTCCCGCCTGACCAGCGCCGATCACTAATGGACACCACGATCGTCATGTAGTTGCTAGTCGACCGCCATTGCTAGCCTCCTACAGTCAACCATACTGTCGCCAATGTCTTCCACAACCACTTTCTTTTCGCACTTTACATTGCATTTTTTTTCCTTCAAATCAATAAGAAAAAAGTAATCTTATGCAGTCCTTTTACGATCATCCAAATCACTCCAAAATATTTTTTTACACTGCATTCCTTTTTCAGGCATCCAAATTGTCTTAGGATGAATGAAATGCATAAATATTTTGCAATTATCTTTGAAGTCGGTTCAATGGCTTAAATGCCCATTTTGACCATAAAAAATGGTTATAATATCCAAAAACAAAAATTTCCAAAATATTTTGACCAAATTTTAATTAATATGAGTTTTAATTTTTTTTCATTTATTTTAAAATATATGAAATCTATATATAATTAATTAATTAACTCATATATTGCACTAATTTTAAGATAAATTCAAAAAAAATTAATACAACAATCTCATCAAAATTTTCAACCAAGCTATCACCCACAAATATATGATATATGATTTCACTCATGTAAAGTATGTGCAAATAAATGTTTAATTAAATTTAGGGTCCGGTTCGGATGGCTCTAGCGTTTTATAAAATTAGTTATAAAGTTGTTGTGGAGAAAATAAATTAGAAACTTTGATTGTAAAAAATAACTTTCTACCGCAAAAAAAAATTAATAGTAATGAGACAGGTGTAAAATAAAATAGCCAAGAAAAACACATTATTGTCTCAAAAGCAAAACAGCGAGAAACCTATTCTAAACAAACCCTTAAAAAAAATCATATGAGGGCTTCTTGATATAAAATTAAAGTGTCAATTCAGGTTGGGGGCTTGGATTCGAGTAAGACTTAAAGTTGACCCAACCTGAACATGGTCGACCCTAGTCTTAACTTATTCATCATACTTGAAAAAATGTTTGACCTATACCTTACTAATCTGAATCTGTCCCATTTTACCTATTTATCATTTTGATCACACGAGTTTTTAAGCTCCGTAACCTGTTTAAACCAAGGACGATCTGTTTAACTTAAAAATGACCCGTTTAACCGGATCAAATATGTATAATTCATCAAAGTTTTGATTCAACTTAATTCGACCCGAAAATTAATTGAGTCGCACAAACCTAAAATTTTCAAGTTAGAATATGGCACTTTAAGTAGAATCATTTATTGATAACTCTATATAAAATACATGCATCAAGATATCATTTATTGATAACTATTAAATAAAAATAAATAGTTTTTAAATACCAAGTTTTAAATTTTTCTTAATATTATAATAGTTTTTCAAAGAATACCGCAATGTAATTTTCCTCAGTAGATAAATAAATTTTTTTTTTTTCATTTAGAGTACCGCCCTAGAAACAGCCATAAGTTTCAACGTTAAAGATTCCGTCTCCATAATTACGTCAATTTCACTTGATGCCTGCATTGGGAACAAGAACGTACAGGAACATTCGGTCGGAGGTCAAATCGCGTCAAACAATGAGAAATACCGAGCAATACCAAACAATAACGAGGAATACCATCACGTGAAGGCCCAATACCGAGCAATACCGAGCAATACCGAGTTATACAAAAGTTGTACCAAGTTTTTCCTAGAAAAAACTCAGTACAACTCGGCATTGCTCGGTATAACTCGGTATTGATCTTCACAGAGCGGTATTCCTCGTTATTATCAAATAATACCTAGTAATACCGAGCAAATACCAAGTTTTTTGGCGGGATTTTGCCTCCGACCAGACGTTCCTCTACGTTATTACACCGGACCTAATAAAAAGCCCTGCATTGGACCCTAATTCCACTCATTTATGATTTAATTAATGAGGATTAAAATATTAAAAAATAAAATAAATTAAATTAAATTAAATTTAAAAAAATGCTTGAAAAACTCACCTGAAGGAGACAGGGTGATCCAAGGACATTATTAATGACCAAGTTGCAAGAATTTTATAAAGCTTCCTGAGCTCTCGTTAACGAGCAATAATTTTGTGTAGAGTTGAACGGTTCCAGAGATTAATTCGGACGCACTATATTATTCAATATACTGTGCATTTGATGACATGGCCTCCGGACTCATTCGGACAAAACACACGTAATAATTTTTCCCCTTTAAGGGTGAAAACAGGTTAAATCAACTCACGAGCCTATTTGATTTAGACTTGTTAACGAGCTCGCAAGTCGAGCTTGAGCTTGAGCGAATTATGAAGCTCGAGTTCCATCGAATTGACGCCCCGCTCATTTACATGTCAAGCGGCTTGGTAAAACGTGTGCGGATCATGGAAGGTGAATCGTGGATGCAGTTCACGCACCCACGTGCAAACTAGCGAAGCACGGAAGGAGAAAAGCATGAAAAGTAATGAAGCACGAAAGGCGGATCGTGAAAGATGGACCGCAGAAGCTCACGATCTACTCGTGAGCTCATTTTCAGTAGTACGAATCGAACTTGAGTTCGCCTTCAGTGCTCAACTCGAGTTCGATCTTTGAATTTGGCTCATGAGTCAAACTCGAGTTATGCATGACTCGAGCTCAACTTGACTCGTTTGCACCACTAGCTCCCAAATCATTTGCACTTTCAATCAGCTGAAAATGAGCAGATTCTATTTTTTTGAGCTATCTCAAAGGGTTACTATATTTTTTACCTTAAATTATTTATGAATTATATATCACTTTTAAACATGAAAGAACTAAGTAATAATTAAGTTTTGATAGTATAAATAAATATTTTTTTAAGGAAGCCATATGTATTATTTCTTATGTAAAAAAATCACCTGGATTAAAAAAAAATGTCCCAACGACAATTTATTTATGTAAATAGCAATTTTTAGAAGGGTCTTTGCAGCCAAACAGGTTTGTTGCATCCTGGAATATTGCATTCATAAGAGACACCAGAGTTTTGATGTGGAAACCCCTGACAAGGGGGAAAACCCACGAGGCCTGACCCCGTTTAAATGAATTAATTAGTATTTGCAGTCGATTACAAATGAGGCCCTTCCTTGGGAGAAGGCCTTGTCTTGTACACCATATAGAGCAGATTACATGGTGAGAGTTACAATAATCAATATAGACATGTTTGTTTGGTCAGCAGGGCCATATTTGAAGCTCGGAAAGATCGTAGTAGGCAGGAAACTGGGGTCAAAAAGACCGTTGTCTGGCGATGTAGGTCAGAAGGACCATAGTAAGCGATGGAGGTCAGGATGACCATAGTCGGCAAGAGACTGGGGTTCGAAAGATCATAATTGGTAGGAGACCAAGGTCAGAAAGACCATTGTCTCGTGATGGAGGTCAGAAGGACCATAGTAGACAACAGAGGTCGAAAGGACCATAGTCATCAAGAGATAGGGGTCCAAAAGACCGTAATGGATAGGGGACTAATTTAAAAAGACCGTTGTTTGGTTATGAAGGTCAAAAGGACAATGGTAGGCGATGAAGGCCGGTAGGACCATAGTCGGCATAAGACAGGGGTCTGAAAGATTGTAATAGTAGCGCGATACTCTGGTAGAACTATGGGTGTCAAGGGGTGGTTCGATATATGTCTGGGCCTCAGGTGGTGGTCCTGTAAAAGTCTGAGCCTCAAGTGGTGATTCGATAGAAGTCCGGGTCTCAGGTGATGGTCCAACAGAAGTTCGTACCTGATGTCATAGTCTGGCAAAAGTTCAGGCCTCAGGTGGTGGTCCAATAGAAGTTTGGGCATCATGTGGTGGTCCTGCATAACTCATGGCCTTAAGTGGTTGTCTGGCGGAGCTTAGGGCCTCAAGTGAAGGTTTAGTGGAGCTTAGGGCCTCAAGTGGTGGTCTGATGGAAGTCCGAGCCTCAAGTGGTGGTCCAGCAGAAGTCTGGGTCTCAAGTGGTGGTCCAGCAGAAGTCTGGGCCTCATGTGTTAGTCCGACAGAAGTTTGGGCCTCAGGGGGTAGTTTGGCAGAAGTCTGGGCATCAGGTGGTGTTCCGGCAGAACTTAGGGCCTCAAGTGGTGATATAGTGGAGCTCAGGGCTCAAGTGCTGGTCCGACGGAACTAAGGGCCTCAAGTGGTGGTCCGGTGGAGCTCAAGGCCTCAAGTGATGGTTCGGCGGAGCTCGGGGCCTCAAGTGGTGGTCTAGTGAAACTCCAGGAGGTGGTTTACGAGGAGCGAGGAGGCAAGGCAATCTCCGATCTCTCTCTTGCTCTCTTGCTTGGCAGGAAGAAGGGTCTATTTACAGATTTTCTAGAGTGGTATGGCCCGTAAATTGGAGGACGATCAAGGGCAAATGGGGAGTGGTTTGGATGAACGACCGATGTTGAATTGCTTGATCATAGACCATTTATTAGACATTTAAAGGTCTTAATGATGTCAGAATTCCACGATCTTAGGCTCGTTAGATTCATCTCGTTGAGCCGCTCGATTCGACAGTAAGAATGTCATGTTAAGAAACCTTTTGATAATCAAAATTATGGTTTGAACCTTCCAATAGTGCTTTGAGTCCTCGATTTAGAATCATTTGGGCTCGGATTGAGTCGAATTTGGTGACGTTGGGATCGTATTTCTGAGACGTTTAGTTTGATTATAAGTTTATTGAAATCGGAGCTCAAATGGTTCCAATTTTAATTTTGAAAGTTTCCAACTTGATTTTGCCTCGAGATTTGTGCCCGATTAAGATAATTTTTCGAGGACGTATTAATGTTATATAAATATAAATTTAAGAATCTTTGATTTTATATATGTCTACATGTAGCTTTCTATCTATTATGATCAGGTATGCAATTATTTGCTTGGAAATTTCAGTGCTAAATTTCACTACAGGAAAATCGTCAATTACCGGTGGCCTGTTCCGGTGATTAAAGAAAGTTTTCGACGGTTTTGAAAATTTTTGGCGATTGGCCGGCGTTTCACAAACTTCCAGAATAAACCGCATAGGAAAGGAATTATGATTTCTATTTTCTAGCGGTCAAACTTTCAGGTGGTTTTCCGGCGGCAAAATAGCCGGTAAATTCCAGCGGTCTAACTACCGGCTGCCGCTGGTTAATTACCCGTGGCGCACCAGCCGATGAAAACACCACAATAACAGGCGGTCAAGACACCTGTAATTAAGTAAAATCTTATACCTGATCTACTTTCCTAATCGGTTCACCGGAAGGACGTCATTTTAAGCGACCAAACCATCTAAGGTGACATATCGCTGCAAAACTTAACTTAGTATTATACTTCTCTTTTAATAAAGCAATGTAGATCACATCACCTTGTATAGAAATTTCCCTTAAGTTTGAGTGGGACTTTTCTATCACATAAAAATCCTGATGCTTTTCTCTTCTTCAACCATCCAACTTGATTTATGTTGATAATATCCCCATCTATTTCACCTTCATGTTTGGTAAGTAAATGTTGCGACACTTAATATCCCCATCAATTTTTAAATCAACTCAAGCGAGAACCTTTACAATCTAACTAAGGTAGACATTCATAATTCAAGTTTACCTTCAACTCACTCTATAGTCTTATCAACAAAAATAATATCATAAGCAAAAAGAAAAAAAAAATCAGTATTACATTTCTAGTCTTATCAATAAGAACATCCATGACTAAAGCAAAATGATACGTGCTTAAGGCTTGTCCAAAATCAACCCACCATCCATAACTAAAGAAAAATGATATAGACAAAGATTACTAAGAACATCCATAACGCAGGTCAGAGCCGAGGGCAAGAAAATTCTAGATGAAAATATGAAACACGAAGAAATGAGGAGATAGGGGTGGGGCGGCCAATTTTAGGGAAATCACCGGCGGTTTTCCGGTGGACTGGACAGCCGGAAAAAAAGTCACTTAAAATCGGTGGCCAAACCACCGATAATTATCTACGCTTGAAGAAAAAATGGTTGTATGTCCGGCGATCAGTTTTACCGCCGGCATTTTCGATGGTTTAGTATTAAAAATTGTAGATTAATTGTAAATAGCTAATTTCCTATATTGTTTCTTTGTTTTGGGGATGCTAATGTGAAAAAACTCTACCTCATTTCCTGGAAGAGCACTTGCAAATCTAAAGCTTTAGGAGGTCTTGGTCTTCCCTCCATTCATGCCATTCAATTTTGCTATAATTACTCTCTTATTGAAAGGATATATAATAGCTACACTCCCCTCTATAAGTGGTTTTTTTATAAATATACTTCTCCTTGAAGGTCGCATCCTTCTGTCGCCACTTCTTTCTGGAAAAAATTGTGTAAGGATGCTTCTATTGCAAAAGAAAATTTGCAGTTTAAAGTTTCTCACTACTTCCCTATTTTCTTATATTGGGATCAATGGTTAGATGGGAAAACCCTCATTGAATACTATGAGATGCTCCATATCTTGAACGTCTTTCCAAGTAATGCAAAGTTTTCTATTATTCTCAAGGATCATGGCTGGTGTTGACCTCGATTTTTCCCAGATTTGAGCCCGAACAGTTGACTTGGTCAAATTGACCAAGCCAGACCCTATGGCCCTCCCCGTTGGGTTCAGTGGGTCGAGTCGAGTCTGTCGAGCCCGAGCTTGGACCCTGGGTCAACCCGGTTGACCAAGTCAACCAGGGTTGACCAATTTAGACCTTTTAGGCCTAAAATCAATTTTAAATTTATTTTCATGGTTTCTTGAGCTCGAGCCCCACCCCCTTGACTCCCTTGACTGGTTTGACCAAGTCAATTGTTGACTTGGTCAAACCAAGTCTTAAATAGGTGAAAATCGCCTATTTAGAGCCCATTAAAGCCTCATTTAATGTCTTAATCAATTCCAAACGTTTTAGAATTCAAATCCACGACCTAATCACTGATATTTCTCTCCAAATCATATCATGATCGAATCTAGGCCGTTTAAGATAGAGGAGGAGCCTTAAATAGCCAAAAATTAGGTTTTGGAAAGGATCTTTTTGATCTTGTTCTCTCTCCAAGCCCCCAAA